>NC_082393.1:19496198-19506054 GCF_031168955.1 Gadus macrocephalus
TAATGTACATATTTAGTATTCAGACGTTGACAAAACACATCCCTCAACATATGCGCATGCTGACGGCCCGTAATTGATAGTCGCTTTGTTCCGCGATTGTCCATTTACTGTGGAGTTGTTCACTTGCAATTAATCGCAAAGTCCTTTGCTTGTAAAGCCAGAGCAATTGCATGTTTTCTGTGGAGGTTGTTGTGCGGAACTGTGTCGCCGCAGTTACCTTTTCCATTGCTCAATGAAACGGTGTCAT
The DNA here is from genome assembly GCF_031168955.1 of Gadus macrocephalus. Taxonomy (NCBI): domain Eukaryota; kingdom Metazoa; phylum Chordata; class Actinopteri; order Gadiformes; family Gadidae; genus Gadus; species Gadus macrocephalus. Next base: position 19,496,446 of record NC_082393.1, read on the forward strand.
TCAGTCTTCACAAAGTACTCACATTTTACGAGTGCTCGACGATAATAGAGGATGGCTTCTGAAGGTCGTAGTAGGAGGGGCTGTGTGAAATCTATATAATACAAAATAATACAGGGATGAAGACGATGAGGGCACAAGTCATGTCAGATGCTCCACCTTTATCAAAGATAAACACAGTTTGTTCAGCAAGAAAGAGATTATTTGATAGAGGGACAGCAAGCGAGAGATGGGCCAGGCGATAGAGAGAGAGAGAGGGTCTTCTCCATCTCCACATGCGTTAGAGGTTGAATGAAGCTGGAGGACAGAGCCAGTGGAAAGAACGTTACGCGGCTGCCGCTGCCGCAGCCGAGCGCAGAGGGCTCCGGCGGTGATGAGGAACTCATCCTGCAGCCAGCTTATGCCATGTGACAAGTGTGTGACAAGGGAGGGGTTATCAGGTGCCAGAGGTGTGTGTGGCGGCGAGGAGCTGCTCCCTGCCAGAGACGCTCACATGCTTGCCCATCGCATGCGTAGCCATAAGCGTTTCTCTCTGGATGAGAGGAGGGCTGATGTTGGTTCTGTGTGTGTGTATGTGTGTGTGTGTGTGTGTGTGTGGGGGGGGGTGTTAGTGTGTGTGTGTCCGTGTGTGTGTCTTAGGGTGCATATGTGAGCATTTGTGTGTGGGCGTGTGTTCAGCGGGAGTTCAAATGGCAGTTTCATTCTCAATGTCGATGTCTTTGGATATTTCCAAAGACAAATGCCAACGGAATATGAAATAGTACAAGCTTGTCGGGTTTGCTTCTCGGCAGAATGCTGGACCGATTTCTCGTTTAATGAATTGAATCACAATGCAATATTTTCATTCGGTTTGTTTTATCATCACAGACATGGTTGTGAATAAACAGATGGAAGCCTGCTGAAACACAGCCAGCCCTTGTGATTTTGAAGTGTGTGTTTGCAATCGCACATGGAAGACACAGATATATTTGTCTTTCACTTTCCAAGACGACGCTTGTATGTACTGCCTCACTATTAATACCTCCTATCTCCTACCTCCACTCAATTCAAATTCAAATAATGAATTTGTCTGTCAGGAATTTAATCTGTGTGAAAGTGCAAACAGCAGAAAGGAAAGTAACGGACTGTGTGGGAGAATGTTAGTAGAACCGTGGGGTATTGTAATCATTATCTGGCATTATATGCTTTATGAATGAGATAATAGTTTGAAAAACACTGAGGGTTCCATCGTGATTCTCCTGAAGAGCCTCTTGCTTCTTAAATGATCATCAGAAGTTCTGTGCCAACAGTAAGTACTAACAATCCTTGTAAGGTAGAATTCTTCTGATGAGGTTGAGACAACCTAATGGTTAGAAAGTGTTGAAAGGAATGGATAAGGAAGGCAAGGTTAAAGAATGGGGGAAACTGGGTGTTCCTTGATGGATAAGGAATGCAAGGTTAAAGGATGAGGAAAATTGGGCGTAGCTAGCTTTGGCGGGACACTCTTGTCATGCGCCCCTATCTGCTGATGGCTAAAGCTGTCAATCAAACGCACCTACACTGATAGCCGGTCAATTTAAGACCTTCCATCACAAACACTCACTCTGCGGAGTTAAGTGTGCCTAGCTGAATTTCGCCCACCATCACCCCAGCCTCCACCTGCCTTAGTTGTGCTCTGTATTGTATGTAACCAATGGGGTTGCAGGGTATCTGATGTACCCCATAGGGGATTGTATAGTGCTCCCTGTTGTCAAATGTTGGTCTGCTGTTGGTATTATGTTTCTGACATCTTTATTTCATGCTTAAAAGCCTATGGCAGGAATCACTAGAAAAGCGTGGAACCACACCACCACACTTCAATTTATTACCATTTCATGGATCAAATTGTTAAATCTATGACGTGAGTGATTCCTGACACCTGCGAACTGGGTGAAAGGTTTGCCACCACTGCGTGGCAAACCATGTTGTGCCTGAAGACCACGAAAATAACGGTAAAAACTGAAGTTGGTGTATGGGTATTGTTTGATAACCACACTGGCTTGGAGGATGTGGGCAGAATCACAGAGCGAGACAACAAAACTGTTTGCCGAAAGCTGAAAAGGCTGTTGTTCTACAGACCAGCTCGGCTTTTGTATTACTTTCTTAAAGTTCTAAATAAATGTTTTAAACTTTAGTCAGTGGTTTCCTGATTTCTTTCCTTGTGCGAGTTTAAGTGTTGTACTTTCAACAACGACTGCGGCATAAAGTGTGGCTTATACAACCGTAGAAATGTCCAGTATAAGGTGTTTATAAATGTCCATCAAAAGGTCAGCGTCTAGACAAAGTCAACAAGATGTCTGTGCCGTCCACAACTAGGCTAACATGTGTATAAAAGGTCACTGTTCAGTCAATGATAGAGACTCCCCAATTCATAAATGCACCCTTTACCAGTCTGCAAGGCTGACCACTACCGTTGTGGTGATACACATGGAAGTTATTAAGATGCTCAAAGGCACTTTGGGGCTTGTTGGTATAGGAGCTTGGGGTCTGGAACCTTCCTTCTGTCGCACTGCTACCCCCAGAGCACACATGTCTCATTATGCAATGGCTAGGATCCCTGGCACTGTTTATGTTGTGAGCGAGATTTTTAGTCTGCTGTCAACTGCTCTGTGGCAACTCATGGCACAAAAGGGATAAGCAGCCGTCGTATTGCGTCAACACATTACCAGTTGCATCTGGTCTCCTGTTCGCCCTCCCTATTTGTTCCATTCTCTCTCTCTCTCTCTCTCTCTCTCTCTCTCTCTCCAAATACTATTTTCCCTTATGTTTATATGTGTGCTATCTATGCTGCACATTCACATGATTGTTTGTATTGGATCATGCATTTCTAGTTAATTGCTGCATATTGTTACATGAAGTGCCTTTGGGCCATACATTGCTTAGAATGTCTGGGCTAATTTTTTTTTACTTCATCGTAATTTATGTACATTACATTTATTTTAATTTCATTTTATGAGATTTATGCAGGCCTAACATATCACAATTAAAAATGCAAATCCAAGCCATTGAATATCAATTTTATGAATTATGTTTTTATTCCTTGTAGCCACATGATTGATGACGACATGGAAATGGAAATCCAATAGGTTATTTTAATTCAATTTAATTTGCATGGTTAGAGGGCTACATTCCTACGTCAGAGGGCCGACAACAATTTAAATCAATTGTACATTTTCTAGTTTTGCTTACAAAGTCATTCTAAGCCGCCTCTCTGCTCCAGTTTGAATACAAAACCCGACATCACATTTTCATTTTCAAAGACACAAGAGCTGCCAGTAAGAACAGTGTGTCTACTCTGTCCACACGCACGTTGAATGTAATTAGACCCGCTGACAGACCTTTTTCGAGCAAAATGTAGGGGGCAGAGGTCGAAACGAACAGAAGCATTGAATGCAAGCTGAACATTTTAAAAACATTTTGTGGCATATGCAATAGCAAATGTCCAAATGATTTTGTTTTTGTCAAGTTAACGCTGCATGCAGGTGCTGCGGCAACAAAGCGCCCAAGCAGAGGTCACCACAACAGCCCATAATAAACTACTTAAAACTGCAATTTGCAAACAGTCTGAGACTCTAAAAAGCGTGAAAGGATTTTTTTTTTTTAAATAAAACAAATTAAAACGAGGGAGCTACGTGTTCCCTTGTTTATGCAACCACTCGCCAGGCTTAATAGGATTTCCGCTCATTACTCGCCTGATGTTGCTGAAACCCTACTGCTGCCACCACCCCCCCATCCCCACATCCCCTCCTCCGATAGATTCAGAACCTCAGCACAGCGTTCTCTCCCTCCCTCTTGCCCCCTCCCTCCTTCCCTCCCCTCTTTTCCCCTCCCTCCCTGCCATCCTCCCACACATGGAAGATGATAAATGACAAAGAACATAAATTCTACGCCTCGATGGTGTCTCGCTCACTCCTTCTTTTATCCCCCTTCTTCCTGCTTCAACACTATCTCTCTCTGTCTCGCTCTCTCTCTCTTGCACTCTCTTATATCTGCCTCACATTCACATTTAAGAAGCTTGATTAATAAAGTTGACATGCTCACCCTCAAATGTAACTTTGAATTAAATCTAGCATGGAAACAAAGTATACGTGGATTGTCAAGCGTGTCTTTTTTTAAGTCCAAATCAAAAAGCTTTATTTTTTTTGTAGCTGAAGAGCAGGCATGCAGTTCTGAGAAGGATCCTTGTCATTTTAGATTAGAAGTAATAGAGAGAGAGAGAGAGAGAGAGAGAGAGAGAGAGAGAGAGAGAGAGAGAGAGAGAGAGAGAGAGAGAGAGAGAGAGAGAGAGAGAGAGCTAACTGAAACAAAGTAAAGGCTTCTGCAACTTTGAAAAGAACAGCACTTTTGCAAATTGTCTGGCAAGGTCGTACAAACAAATGTAATTTTGTTTAGGATCCCGCTGAATGAGGCGTGAAGGACTTTATTCCCTCTTTTGCACAATTCTCTACAGGGAGGTCCTTGAAATAACTTTGAGCCCCCGTGCGTTTGTGCACAGTCGGTTATTTCAGTATCTGGGGTAACTCACTACAAAACACGGCATTGTGTACTCACTTTGTCTTGTTGATGAAAGGTGAACAGCACGTTACGTTTAGTTGTTTTTCTATAGCCTTCATAACGTTGTCCATTAGCAAAGTATTTTACATGATCCGCTTTTTGACTGATTACGAAATTTCCATAAAAACGAAATTATGGAGATAGTGAGGTCTTTCGCTGGGGGCTGATTTTTTATTTATTTTTTTGTTGGCCTGGTTTCATCCAATTAAATGGCAAACCTTTGGCAATAGTTCATTTTTTTTCAATTTTGTTCATTTGTTTATATGTTTGGTAAACTGTCTGTGACTCATGAGTATCTCAAGATACTCCAGATACTCAGATGTTCCTGAGAAACAGCCCATGAGTATCTGCTCCTGAGTTGTTGCTCGCAGAAAGATTTATGTTGTAGTTGAAAGACTTACACACACAAACGTTAATTTGGCAAATGATGAGAAGTTGCAATGCTAGCTGTTCACTCCGCTGGCTTCTTACCTGAGATCAAAGGTGAAACGTGAACTAAATCAAACAGAGGAACTAATGTGCTGAAGTGAAAAATTTGACACCTCTTTAAGTAAAAAAAAGATGATCTGTTTGCCAGTTTGTCTTATATTTTCAACAGGATCCAAAATTCACTTTCTGATCATTTTCTTTTTACCTTTGTAAAAGTCTCAGTATTTTTTTTTAAGCTTCATCAAGGCATCCACTTTCACCAGCCACATTACAAAGTAATTAACTGATGTTAAATAATGTATTAACAAATCAATTACGTCAACAGATGTGTGCAGATATCAGTTTGGACATGATACCACAGCAAAACAAACATGACCAAGGATAAGCCCCTTTATCAAAATGTTTTTTGATGTATTTTGGTCTGCCTGGAGGTTTAACACAGAACAGCGATTCGTATTTATGATCCACCTTAATCTGGAACACAATGTCAAATGCTGTTATGTGTGTTGCATTTCATTTTCACTGCTATTTTTCATCTGTCTTTGTGATTATGGTCTCCCCTTTAGGAAAACTCATCCACATCCAAATCTATAATACTTCAGCCTGAAAATTAAATTTCGGCTTTACTTCTGAATCCACATTGTTGTTCCCATGCGGCAAGTCGCTTCCTGCTGTTTCCAGGGCCACTGGAGCCCATTCTCCTCGAGAAATGATCATGTAAACAATCAGGGGTCAATTGAAGGCTGGAATTGAAGGTTGTCCGGGAGATCCACCAGCAGTGCCGTGCCCTTGCAGACGCCTCACCATTGTTGCCGTGTTGCTCTTAGCAACGCGTTACGTTTACATCTACATGCAAATTATTGATTTGCCACTAGGTTCAACTGGTGTTTCTGTGAGGTAGCAAAAATTGACTATTAGATGTCATAATTGTGGTGGTATTCTTGGAGGGTTTTGGAGCTGTGGGTTTGGCAGCATAGATTAATGCTGTAAGCAGAGAGCTTGCAAACACTTTAAAATAAGGGTACATTTACATTCTACAATTCTAAATAATGTTTAGTATTATATAATATAACCCTTCGCTAATGGAGTATAATAATAATAATTTCTGTACAACTGTGTTATGAGATCCGGCAGAACATCCCTCATATTAGGTGTAAGGTTCAAAATAACAACTTGTGAGTTGAATGATACAATATGTAAGGAATTATGTATAGAACGCCGGTCATTATCGGGAAAATAAGCGGAGGTGTCTTGCTTCGCCCTGAAGGGGCTTATTTCCGATAATAACCGGCGACGTTCTATATATAATCCCGCTTATAACGGCTACTTGCCAAAACGATAAAATAACTTCACACAGTGTGTCTTTTTACAATCAATTTGTTACCAGCATTCATAGTGTTAAACAGCAGAGAAATAGTCTGCCAAAGAAGTTGACGACCCTTAGCAACCGAGTACGCTGGGGTTGATAAACTAGCAGACAACTTGCAGAGTGATACGAAAGACAGTAAAAAAAACACTTTCCTTGACAGCGGTCAATTATACTATATAGGCTTTGAAGGGCCCATGCAAGTGAACGGAGCATTCCACGGCATTGAGAAGAGTCGTGTAATAAATAAATATATTCTTCCTCGGTTTAAGCTGCACATTATGCACAACATACTTAATTCACATACACTATCTAGTTCAGTTGACATAGCTTTGGTTTCATGGTACATACTTGTATCTTTAATGGAGTTCACCTGTGCTGCTGCGATGGGAGGCATGTGGCCTTGGGTCAAAGTACCAGAGCCCCAGACCATCTGGGTTTAAACATAGCTTTGGCTGATTCATTTGAATAGTTGCTCTATCATGTTACTCATAGGGGGGCAGACTATCCTTTAAGAACAGTATCTTTAATAGTTTTAGTTAATAGGATAAATGCAATTTACTAATAAAATAATAAGTAATCAATATAACCTTAACTTATTTGAGCTATAAATGTGTTGATTATTGTTTGTGTTCCTCCTCCCTTATCATTTTACCAATTAAGTATATTGGTTAAACTATGGGACATGTCTCAATTGTAGAAGGTTACGATAGATTTGCAGGTCTGGTTATGTTTTATGTTGAGCAGATTCATTCATGTATGTTATTTTGACCTCGGTTATGTTTTTGGTTATTTGTCTCAACAACTCAACAACTGAGTTACATTTATTTGGGTCAAATAGAAATATAAAATATTGAAAATTGTATGCTCTCCTCGTTTTCCGGCTTCTGGCCCCTAGCAATATCTATTTTTAAGAATATCTTTGTTCAGAGATAGATTGCAACAATGCACCAATATTCATAATATACATTAGGCCAATATAGCAGTATTGGTGTTTTTCTGTTTGTCTTTTATCTTTGCTTGTTTTATATTAAGGGAGAAATAGTGTTTTAACATTGCACCAATATTCATAATATACATTATGCCAATATAGCAGTATCAGTATTTTTCTGTTTGTCTTTTATCTTTGCTTGTTTTCCGGTACTCTGTTGGTCTTTTTGAGGCAAAGTTAGCATCAAGCTTGGCTTTTCATGCTGTTCTGGATCAAGCACCCTTTTGCTGGAAGTATGCACATTCTCTTTGACATGCACACATGCACACACATACACACACATACACATGCATGAACTCACACGCACAGGCACAAATACACAAAGACTTGTTCATTGATTGAACAGCTTTAGCCCAACTTTATTTTTGCTGATCAAACTGTGAGCTTGCTGACAGATATGGATTGGAGTATGACACCATTGGCTTAGACCTAATTAAAGATCCGTTCACCACCTCAGCGCCTCATGCATACGGCTTTGAGTTTGAAGATAACAGGCTTTGTTTTATTTCCAAGGAATAAGTTCCATACCTCACAGCGACAAAGCCATGAAACACTGGGAGGTATGAAAAAAAGAAGATAAAGAAATAGATTCAATATACAAAATCAGTGGGGAACCAGAGCCTATGTACACACAACAAAAATAATACACCTAGCGTACAATGTATTTCTTTCCATCATCTGGCTATTTGTCGTTTGCTAGGTGAGGGGGATGGGGGGGGCTGGGGGGGCTGGGGGGGCTGGGGGGAGGGGTTGGGTTGGCGATAGGTGGTGCAACCTTTGTAAGGTTTTGAATGAGCCCCAAAGAATGAACTCCAGTCACTCAGCCGAAGCTGTCCAGCGGCCCTGCACCTATATCCAGCGTTGGCCCCGCGACATGAGCGCCTCCACTGGGGCCGTGTCAGTGTGTTATCTGCCACGCTGACTTCGAGATTTGTTATGTGCGCCAGCGCTCTGACACCAAGGGGCTGGCTACCGTGGGGGGGGGGGGGGGGGGGGGGGGGGGGGGGGGGAGGGGGGGGAAGAGGAGGAGTGGTGGTAGGGGGGTTTGATGGACAACCAGCGGGGGTCTCTTACTCGCATGCGTTATTTTATCTCCTCTCCATCGTCCTCCTCCTCCGCAGTTAGGAGGAGCCGAAACCTTGACCGCTCTCCCCCACATACCCCCCCGCCCCCCCCCCCCCCCCCCCCCCCAACTCACCACCAGCACCACCCCTAGCTCCGCCCCACCAACCCCCACCGCGCTACCCCTGGCACTGTGGCGCTAAGCTTTACAGATGGAGGATCAAACCGTTGGGATTTCTCCAACACTGTGTACATGTTTACGTCTTTGCGTGTGTGAGCGTACGTGTGTGAGCGTACGTGTGTGAGCGTACGTGTGTGAGCGTACGTGTGTGAGCGTACGTGTGTGAGCGTACGTGTGTGAGCGTGCGTGTGTGAGTGGACGTGTGAGTGTGTTTGTGTGTGTGAGTGTGTTTGTGTGTGTGCATACCTGTTTGTTCATTGGTGCGTGTCTCTTGTGCGTGTACTACGAGGTTTGTCTGCATCCATAAACAAAGTGTGTGTTTATGTATGTGTGTGTTTGTGTGTGTCTGTGTAGCCCAATTTACCTGCAGCAGCATCCATTCAATGTCCATCAGTGAGCAATAGCAGTGAATGGCCCCTGTGTGTGTGTGTGTCTCTCTCTCTCTCTCTCTCTCTCTCTCTCTCTCTCTCTCTCTCTCTCTCTCTCTCTCTCTCTCTCTCTCTCTCTCTCTCTCTCTCTCTCGCCCTGCTTCCTTGCTCAACCGGCCCCTGTGGACAGAGAGAAGCACTAATGGTCACTCATTATAGCGAAAAGCTGAGATAAAACGGGCCCTAATGAGTTGTTTTCTGTTTTGTATTTTTCTCGAGGGCTGACTTGTGGATTGGTGGGTAAATTGATTGGCAGTGAGCCTGGCCCCATGGGGAGGTCTCTGGGATATTCTGGGATACAACAAAGTTAGTGTTGCAGCAAAGGGCATCTTTGTTTGGTTAGCCGTGTGTGTGTGTGTGCGTGTGTGGGGGGGGGGGGGGTTGTGTGTATGTGTGTGTGTGGGGGGGGGGGGGGTTGTGTGTGTGTGTGTGTGTGTGTGTGTGTGTGTGTGTGTGTGTGTGTGTGTGTGTGTGTGTGTGTGTGTGTGTGTGTGTGTGTGTGTGTTTGTGAGTGTGTGCTCGCAAAGGAACATTGGTCAATGGGTCTTTGAGTTGGGGAGTGTGTTTTTGCATGCCCTACGAG
>NC_082393.1:19506154-19611460 GCF_031168955.1 Gadus macrocephalus
AGAAAGGTCTGCACGCGTCACCCCGAGGTCGTGCTTAACATCATATATTACGACCTGTATGGAACCTAATCTAAATGTAAGGGCTCCTGTGGCGATCGCAAGCTGTACCACTCTATAAAAATGGCCACAGTAGGCCACCCCACTGCCTTTCCCCTCTCAACAGGTGGCTAACAAGGAGAAGTACTAGAGATTTATGTTGTGGGTGGTTTCCTTGATGTGTGTTTACTCTATTGAACATACCTGCGAACGTCCCTGCCCAGATTCGACCATGATCGAGAGAGGGGGTCTCCTAATGGACCCCCCCCCCCCCCCTTGCTTGTTATTGTTTGTTTGTTTGTTTGTGTGTGTGGGAGCCTGTGTATGCATGTGTCTCCGGCGTATGTGTGTCTGTGTATATGTGTGTGTATGTGTGTGCAGCAGGGTATGAGACAATTTGGTTACCATCTTCGCCTTGATGTGTGAATTGTGTGCGTATGCATGCGTGTGTGTTATTGTATGCATTCATGTTTGTGTGTGTGTGTGTGTGTGTGTGTGTGCCCTTGCAGGGAGTTTTGGTCGCTGGAAGGTGAACAGTTTAGCCTTGGAGAGACAGGAGAATAATGGGCTCCCCCTACCTCTGGACCCCGAGTTCCTGCGCACTATCAGGCAGCTGGGCAGGAGACCCAGCCTTGGCTCCATCACCGACGCCATCATCAGGAAGTACGGGACGCACTTCCTGCTCTCCGCCACCTTGGGAGGTAAATCACAGGGATAGTGGAGAGCAGCATCTGTGCACATATATATATGTATATTTATATAAACTCATATACCGTTATTGATTTCATTACAATTAAATAGGGATAGGGATAGTGGAGAGCAGCATCTGTGCACACATATATATATATATATATATATATATATATAAACTCATATACCGTTATTGATTTCATTACAATTAAATAACAATGTATTTTCTGTTCATTTTATATGAATAATTGTTCTTACTTCACCTAACTATTATTATATTTTGAATTATTGTTTTTCATAATTGATTGTCTAAGCACAGTCAAAGGAGAGGGCAAAGTAAGCACTGCCTGTTGTGCATATGAATACGTGTGGATATGGACAAATAGCACTTGAACTCCCAATATACTGAATTTATTACAGTCATAAAAAATAACATTTGATTTCCCACTTCATTTTATATAAACTACTTTTCCTATTTACTAGTTTATTCTTATCCTTAGAATCATTGTTTTTTCATAATTTATTTTCTAAGCACAGTCAAACGAGTCAGGCAAAGTGAACAACTGCCAGTTGCACATATGATAATGTGCGATATGTGACAAATAACACTTGAACTTAGTTAGTGTAAACGATGTAGGCGTGAGAATTACTGTTTGCGTGACTTGTGTAACATGTGTAACTTGTTTGAGTGCTTTGATTTGTTTTTGCTGTTTGTGTGTGTGTGTGTGTGTGTGTGTGTGTGTGTGTGTGTGTGTGTGTGTGTGTGTGTGTGTGTGTGTGTGTGTGTGTGTGTGTGTGTGTGTGTGTGTGTGATACCCAAACATTGTATTAAGTTCTTTGTCATGTTCAATCACTTCCCCTGGATCACAATGACCTTTCGTCAACAATTATGGAGCGATTATCTTATTTAATTGTGTGTCTTGATTTATTAGCTTGTTTGTTTATTTGTGATTGTTGTTGAATAAATCCAACCAGTAAGGGTTAGGCTGCAATTGAAAGGAAATGCAGTCCAACCCTGGTGTGCAGTTCAGGTTTAATCTTCACCCTTCATCCCGTTTATGGATTACGTTGCCCAGCAAGTGGATTTATGTTGTTAGAGAGAGAAAACAGTAGCCTAAGTAGATTTTGTACCCCATCTTGTAATCTATGTGTGTGTGTGTGTGTGTGTGTGTGCGTGCATGCGGACGGGCGGGTCTGGGTCAGTGTGCGGGTGTTTGTGTGTGTGAATGTGTGTGTTTATGTATGTATGTACGTACGTATAGGTCCATGCGTCGACGTGTCTGCGTTTTTAATCTGTTTTTGTACGTGGTTCAACATATGTACCGGACGCACGTGCGCCTGTCCACGTCTGTGTCTCCCGCAGGGGAAGAGTCGCTCATGATCTTCGTGGACAAGCGCAGGCTGAGCAAGACGGCGGAGGCGACTGAGGCCAACGGCACGGCGGTGACCCTGGAGGCCCTGCACCAGCTGGCGGCCTCCTACTTCATCGACAGAGAGAGCACCCTGCGCAAGCTGCACCATATCCAGATCGCCTCCACCGCCATCAAGGTAGAGTGAGGCGATGAGCCACCAGAGGCCGCGGGTTACAGTGTGCTAAGCACAGCTGTGGGGTGTTTTTATTGTTATTATAAAAACGGTTACCATGGACTCCTTAATACGATTAAAAAAATAAGCACCCACGGCTGCATAAAGTACATAAAAAAATTGCATAATTCTTCTGCCAAGCATTGTAGTTCCTCAATGATGCAAAATGCCAAGCAACACAGGCTAGGATACTTTGAGATTGGCAGCACATTAATATACAAAATATTAATTGTTATGCAGTTGCATGTGTGAATTTTACAACAACTTCTAGACAATCAGAATCAAGGACCGAAAATATCAATTTTAATCAGAAACGTGGATCAACGTTGGCATTGTTTTGAAAAATAAATACTACTAACCCCATGCTCTACAAATAAAGTACGGTAGGTAAGATCCAAGACTTGATCCAAGTCTTGGATGCCATTGTTGCATTTCACGCATCTGTGATTGACTGGCAAGGTGAGTTCCGCCAAACCAATCAGTGAATAGATTCCCTAAATTGGGCAGAAATTAGTCAGCAGCGGTTTAAAATCTAATTTGGATGGTAAAGACGCAGTAGCAGTCAACTAAAGAAGGAATTCTCACAGAGCTTTTCACTCACTGATAGTGAGAGATGCCTATGCCATTTCCCCAAAATTCCACTCAAATAATCAATTTTAGATCACCTAATGCTAACCCTAACTTTTATGTTGAGTTTTATCAAGTCAGGCCAGATAATTACTCTTTACCTGCTACAACTGAGGTGCACATTAGTCACACTATCAAGACCGGCTTCCCTAAATTCTGGTTAGTGTTTGAAAAATGTGATGAAAGATGAATAACAGAACCTTTAAGATTCAGAGTAGATGCCCAATGTTTTGTTCATCCATGAATTCATCACAATGATAGCTCCACTTTTAGACCAAAACAAATGGGCCAGCTATAATTCAAAAGGAGAAGAAAACAACATCCTAGAAAAATATTGCAGTTATACAGGTCTGCGTCAGCAACATTAAAACACATTACAACCTGATTTTAAGGGACATAAATGCAGCAAAACACAGTGAATACAATGTGGAAAGTGCCAGCATTTTTTATAAACCAGGCACAATATCACCATAGATTTATCGATCCCAAATACTGCAGAGCTGAGTTGTAGCTACACCTTCAATCCCATCAAAATGCAAGTACAGAACACTCTAGAGGAAGTGTTTCAATAGATTTTTTCAAATGCCGTTGTAGTTTAGGTTTTAATTCAAGACTGTCTGGCAATGCACAAATTATCTTATTCGAAAGATTTACTGGCTCGTTCCAGCGGCTTTCTATTTTATCTGAGCACACCAGCACATTAAAGTGACTTATTAAGTCACCGCTCAGATTTGTCCACAAACTTTGTAAATGTAAACACAATGCTCCGATTGTGTTATGGAGTCATATCAATAACTTGCATTCAGGTGATCATGAAGTTGTTAGCACTAGCCTTGAATATGGACAATGAATATCGTTCTTTGACTGGCTATCTTCAAGATGATTAGGTCTTGTTTGAACAAGTAAGTGTGCTGTTTGTACAAAGTAAATGTTCAAATTAAAGAAAAATGAATATAAATTATCTCATGGCCTCTAGGAACTTCCGTAGCTGAGAGGAGCATTTGCAGACGGCCGAGTCTTTGCAGAAAGCGACCTCAGATGAGAAGCGACCGTACCTTTCATGTCTTGCAATCGTCGGCTAAAAGCAAGGGCAGGGATTAAGACTGGCCCAGCACCATTTCTGAAACAGATTCTGATGTAGTCCCGCTTGCAAACGACTAACCTCATCTGTAAGCCGACTTTTACCACCCCCCCACCTTTCACACACACACTGAGACACACACATCTAAAACACACACACACACACACACACACACACACACACACACACACACACACACACACACACACACACACACACACACACACACACACAGACTCACACACACTGACACACACACACACACACAGTCACACTACAGTGGCAGTAATAGTATCCTGTGCATATCAAAACATTCTTTTGATGTAAATATCATCCAGCATCTTTTGCTCGGCTCTACCTCGGAGCCGTGTTCATTCATCACTCTGTCTGTTGTTATCACAGAGAAATGAATTGAAGTGGATGAGTTTGCCCTTCGCACTGGAACAAAGTGTTCATTCCAAAGAGTTTTCCTTCTGGGGCTATTTGTTGTTTACTCCAGTGGCTACAAGGCTTGTGGTGTAAGAAAAATAAATACATAAAAAATAACCAGGGCTGGTGTGAACACAATATTGTAAAAAACCTTAGCAAGGGCACCGGGGCGTGCCGTAATGTTACGCTGCTGTAGGTTTTGCTGTGTGCTCTGATTTATATCCTTGCTGAAATTAGATGAGATGTAGGCCTTTATTACATACATCCCTGCATAAACAGTATGGCATGTGACCCACTATAGCTACCATCTAAGATACCAATGCAAATTAAATAATCGTGTTAGCACTGAGCACATAGTGTGGAGCGTTATTGATGAAATGTTCTATCAAACACATGTATTGTAGGGCAGATTAGCACTATGAGGTAGATTTCAATCATTTCTAAATATCCATCCGAACGGATTATACATATATTCATAACTAGATGGTATACTTACTCCATACTTATTTTCATGGCATCACCTGAAATTCGGTGCCCACATAATCATTATTTTTCGTATGCGCAATTATTTGGAAATGGTAATCCTTTTCTCTTTGATGTCATCATTTAATTTGCATTTGCAAGACAATGGTTCATGTGTTCTCGTTGATTTTAATGAGCTAGAGAAGCAAAGTTAATTTTAATAAATGGGTACATCTTCACATTACCATTAGTCTGAATAACACACAGCGATATGTATTCCCGCAACTCCAAAGTCGCTGTTTGACTACTCAGTATTCACTGGGCCACCAAGCCCATTTTGATTTATGTTCTTTCATTTGAATGAGCTCTTCCCATCATTTGCCAATCGAAGAGAATAAGTAAACACTTTGACATTGTGGTTTTGTGCTGCGTGGTACATGCAGAATGTAAATGCTTGGGACTGGGGATGACAGGAGGAGAATATCCAGCCAGCCCCTTCATTATCTTCGTCTCATATCAGAGGAGAACACTTCTCTGGCTGCGTCCCAGCATCACCACCAGATAGATCATCATCCTCCCTCTTCAGAGGCTGACCACCATGAACTTTAAATGATCTTTGTCACTGCAAAGACGTGAAGTCATTACCACAAGCAAAACCGGATAAAAAAAACAAATCCAGAGAAAATTTGATAGATCCGAGTCCATTTCCGTCATAGATAGTGTGCACAGAGAACGAACTCGCTGTTTTTGATCCTCTGCACACTTTTTATATTCAAGCCATCCCCAAAGCCGCCCTGCCACTGCTAAACAGGCCATGTGACATTGAAGCCGTATATATATACCCTCAAGTGAATTGGCACACAGTTGCCTTGGCAGCCAGCGCTAGGCCAAAGTGCTGGTTACCACCCCTGTGATTGAGATGAGCAAAGTGAGGCGCAATTGTTTGCGAGGCTGTTTCAGGTGACGGATGTAAAATATTCACAGCCTCAGCAGGCTTTCATTCAGAACATGGATGGGGGGCAGGGGGGTACTTTTTAACTTCAGCATGATGAAGATAGATGGCAGAAACAAAGCTGGCTTTAAAAGGCTGCCACTGCTTCTGCTGCTTCTGCTTTTTTTTCTCCGGAGAAAACATATTTTAAATGGCGGTAATGTCTTCCCTGAAGGTGGGAGAGGACAAAGCATAGATGCCCTGGATGGAAATCAAAAGTATCTAAGAGATGGAGAAAAAAAGAACAAATGAAAAAAAAAAAAGAGAAGTGCGGTTATGGTTGCACTACCACATGATGAATCACCCACACCATTTCAATAATTTCCTCGGTAAGAGCTTGATCCGTTCGTCATTTGCCATTTCGGGTCCTTTTATGAATAAAAGGCGTCGCGTGCGCTAATGAACAGCCAGACGCCCGCGAAGAGGAGGACAGACTTGGCGGCAGTCATTATGTAGCCCTTTAGCCCAGGAGTAAGAGAGAGGCCAGGGCTGGAGTCTAGAAACGCTGCATCAATCAGGGTGTCTACGGCTGATTTACAGCCCAGGCCCCTGGTCCGTACTGAAGATTCATTATAAAGCACAGAGACTGGAGAGGGATCTAATAGACAGGGAGGAGAAGAAAGGAAAAAAAGGGAATAGGAATGATGCTTCGACCCAATTTGAA
Organism: Gadus macrocephalus; assembly: GCF_031168955.1. NCBI lineage: Eukaryota > Metazoa > Chordata > Actinopteri > Gadiformes > Gadidae > Gadus > Gadus macrocephalus. Next base: position 19,512,719 of record NC_082393.1, read on the forward strand.
AGCGAGAGGATTTTTTTATCAAGCTTTTTCGGTGCGGTCATGCAGCATTCGGATGAATTTTGCACCCCCCCCCCCCCTCCAACTATATAAGAGAAAATGCGACACAAAGGACTTTGCTTTTGAAATCAGATAGTGCCCGATAAAGTATAGGAGAGGTGGACGAGCGAAGGTAGCAATGGTTTCGATGGCAGGATAAAATAAATAAATACGTATATTACGACAACAAAGCGGCCCTTTCCTCCTTTATCGCTCGTGTTGGTATGAATTAATCATTCTCGGTCCGATTCTTTAACGTCTTCATTATTCTGCTGGGAAGGGAAGGCTTCAAATCTCCATTCTTTTTTTTCAGACTTTTCCTTTAGTCTTTTCTGACTTTCCGTTCCTTACTGTTCCTTTTACCTATAGAATGTCTGCTCACCACGAAAGAAAAGAAACGCAAGGTAAAGAGCATTGGACATCATTTGACTCGTCTTTGACCCCCCCCCCCGACGGCATGTGAACATGTGAGCCACATGGCCGCGTGAATCCTGAAGGCTGGAGTCGTCTTTCTTTTTCGAAAGTCTTCTTCTTCATTAGGAATTAAATCTATCGCTGTTTGGATATCCCCCTGACCCAAATCCTGTGCAAAGAAAACAGCAAACATCAGGGGAACCACAAGTTTGGTCCAAAGCACTAAACTGTCTTCCTTGCTCCGGTTAGGAGTTGCTTTTTTTTTCCCTCCAAATAGCACAAGGCTTATTTTTCCTTTTTCGCAGCAGCCACTCAGTTAACCGTAGTGAGACATACTGTAGTAAATCCCACTTTGCCCCATCATAAAGCTTCCCTGCTGGGGATGGGACCGGATTTCAGTTGTGCCCTGTATTAGGGGGGGGGGATAAAATATAATCTCATTTTGATCGTATTTTATTCCTTTTTTTGTTTGTCTTTTTCTTCAGCGTTTCATTCGTTCCTTGACAAGCTTATCTCTCTCGGTTTGCCATCAGCGTATAAGCCGGTGCAACAAAGTGGTTTCAAAACATGCGGCAAAATCCCCAAAGAGCGTATAAACAAGCGGAAACATATCTTGGATGCAAATGTGGATATGTGTGTTCCACCGTGCCGAGGTGATTAAGAGAAACCGGCCTTGGGTGAATGTGTACTTCTAAAATGAGCCAACAGATCAACCGCATGAAATATTAATGTTGTCCCTCACACCTTCTTATCGTCTCGTTCATCAGGCTGAATCAGACACATTTCCAAAGCCCTTTAATAGAATGACACATGCATACTGAGGCTTATTCAATTCTTTAAATTATTCATAGGTGAAAGTTTTTTTCCTGAACAACATTGTTTTTTAGGTATATATTTTTCTTTTCAAACCTAAATTCACAACGACGGGTTAGAGGTTGTTATATTTATAGGGGACTGGTGTTTGTCTTTTCGGACACTGGGCATCAGTCAATGAAAATACAGCATGCTTTACACATTTACAAAATAATACTGTGGAAATGGATGGCGGTTTACACCATAACACTTTGAGCTATAGGAGCCCAAAAACTGCTTATTCTTGGCCAGTCTTTAAGTGTAATTAGTGCTCCCATTAAATGCAGCTGTTGTAAATTCCCGTGCATAGTCAGCAGAAAACACCTCTCGGATAACGGTGTATTATTATAACGAAAGCACTAAACACTTTCATCACAATACTTCAAGTTTGTTTAAATATCCAATTTCACAATTATCGTTTACATTGCTTTATTGTGCAAAATAATACCTGCTGATATTTTGAACATACTTAAAAGTATTAGAAGCTAAACAAGCAAATGTTTTTATTGAATATTTTGAATGGAGGAGACAATGTGTGCGCACATGCTCTACTCCACTGGGTTGTTACGCAGATGGTCTTGTTGCTCTGCGTAGAGAAAGGCATCTTTAGATTTGCATTCGGTCAATTTTCCCTTTAAATTGGACATCTGTCTATGTTGGAAATCAATCTGCAGTTCCCTGTGGAGACCTCACAGATTTAAATTAATTGTGTTGACACATTATAATAAACAGAACACAGATGCCAGCATTGGATCTTTGTCCTTCTTTCTCTAGCCCATCTTTCTCTCTCTCTCGCTCTCGCACATCGCCTGCCAGAAAATTATTAGTACATTAATACAAAACGAGTATTCATTGACACAGAAAAATATAATACAATTTCTTACAAAATCTATATTGAACATGTGTTCTGTCTTTTGAATACTTTAAAGACGTATTCAAAAGTTTTTTAGAAACCTTTATTTTTCAAATATTCCATTGCTCTTATTTGACTACTTTGTCCCGGTTGCCCCGCAAAGCCAAGTGATGGATTAAAAAACTGAAGAGGCACCTGCTCTTCACACTACCAATGGTTTCTCACCATGTTTCTTTGGTCCTATATGGCGGAGGGAAGGCAGTTACTTCCATTGGACCTTGATCACCGCATTGTTATTCCAATCACCTTGGCATTGACAGCCCAAACAGATCGATCGTTGTCATCCGAGACCCCCAGATGTGACGTGCGCTTTTAAAACAAGATGTATTTTTTGATGTGAAGGATGAATGTTCCTCAATGGTGTGCCATCTAACCATGAGCAAAACAGTGGAAGACGTGAGATTCCACGGTGGCCTGTTTTATGTGTTGTCAGCACCACTCAAGTGTTCCCCCCCCCCCCTGTGGTCTGTGCGGTGCCTTGTTCCTTTCTTGGAAAGCACATCCAAAAGGCACACCAGATTTTTGTGATTTCTTTCCAAAACATGTTTGCTCCTGACTTCACTCAAACTTTTATTTCCTGCCTGAACTTCTTTGTCTCCTCTTCGCCTGCAGCTTCTCACAGTGGAATATTCCCCAAAACTCAGTTTGACGTGTTAATCAATTGCAGTGTGTCATGTTGCTTCATGCTATAGGCCTACTTGTCACTTTTGGGCGAAAGCTCTTTTGTTTCCATGCTACTGTTTTTTTAATGAGCCTTGAAGGGATCTAAAATTGCCCATTACACATTACAGGTGATGGTTCAGTGTAGGTTTGACGCATGCCATATGTGTCTATATTTGAACAAAACATCGTTACAATATCATAACAATGTATGCTTAGCATGTAGCAGCTATTAAATGATCGATTGTATTCAGTTCAATATTGAATCGGAATTAAATATGTGCAAATATGCAAAGCGAGGCAATTAAAATTAATTTCTGACCCTTTATAGCGTATAACTCTACACACAGACTGTGCTTAATTCAGAGTCTATTCATAAATCAGACTAGGGATCAATTGGTAGTGATTTCTTTTGGACAAACACTTTGCGGGGAAGGATTAGCTTGATCACTCAACTGATCGCAACAACGTGCTGTACCAGCTGTGATTTGCTCCAGGAAGCTAAGTCACAACTCAATTTGCACCCCTCTCCTTCACAGAGTCATTATCCCAAATGAGATTTGCTCCCTCAAAGTGCCTAAATGATGGGTAATATATAATGTGTTGCAATGACAAGGGTACAGGGATGAGACTTAATCCTGGTTTCACTCAACCAGCCTAAATCTCTCTCACACATTCCGGTTTTCCTTCTCACACCGCGCTCTCACTGTTAACGTAATGACCTCGTGGATTTCTTCTCCCTGTATGGCTAACTGTCATTGGGCTCATGCTTCTTCTTCCTCTCCTTCATCTTCTTCTTCTCCCCCTCATCTTCCTCTTTGTCTTTTCCTTCTTATAGGTTACTGAAACAAGGACGGGGCCTCTCGGATGCAGTAACTATGACAACCTCGACTCTGTCAGTTCCGTTCTGGTTCAGAGCCCTGAAAACAAGATTCATTTGCAAGGTTGGCTATACATAATTGAAGCCACACAATTTCTGATAGAATTGTCACAGTGCGTGTTCTCACTATAAAGTCCATAATGGCGCCACTAGAGTGTCAGAATGAATTTAGCTTCAATCTGTTAGCTTCCATTCTATGTTTTTTTTTATTTTTTTATTTCCTGCTGTGCGTGCTTGCAGGGTTTTCCTTTGAATCCTTGGCCCGTACGACTTAGAGCAAAAGTGTTGAAATCCAACTCACAACAAATACAAAAACCTCTAAAACAGATCTAAATGGATTAGTGCACATTGAATCTGAAGTCAAGCATATGATGAGAACAGAACAGAAATCAGTGCCATCCATCCATTACTGACCATGCTAGCGTACCCCACTCTACCAGGCCCTCTGAAAGAAAAAGAGTATCCGTTCACTCAAACACTCCCTTTCTCCCTTCCTCCCCTATCTCTGTCCTCGCCCCCCAGGCCTGCAGGCCATACTGCCAGGGCACCTGCGGGCGCGCTTCGTGCAGGCTGCGCTCAGCTACATTGGCTGCAACGAGGAGGGCCAGCTCGTGTGTCGGGAGAGGGACTGCTGGTGCGAGTGCAGTGCCGAGTACCCCAGGTGTAACTGCCCTGAGGTGGACCTCAGAGCCATGGAAGCCGGCCTGGTGCACCTCAGAGACTCCTGGACCTTGGCCAACCAGGACTTTGAGGAGTCGGGTCAGTGTAACATGATTTATACAGACACACATACACACATGCGCTCATGCACATGCACACGCAAACAGACAGACACCCTCACAGAAAAGCTACACAGAGTTAGTGACTATCCTTAATACATTATTTTAAATCTCCTCTTAAAATATATTTTTATCTGAAAAGCATACCCAGAATTTGAACCCTCCGTTATTAAATTTTTTATACTTTTTATGCCTTTTATGCCTCAATGCATGGGTTATTCATCTTGTATGTGATTTGTATGTTTTTGTACTTCTTTGTATTTAGGCTACTTGCTCTCTTATGTTTTATTGCTGCATGAAGCTTGCGACATGAGGCATGTTGTCACCTTGTTTGAAAAAGTGCTTGATAAATAAAGCATATTATTATTATTATAAAGTTCATTAGAAATCCCATCACCCTACGATGCATGTATGCTCACCTACTTGACGCAATCTCCTTGAATTAATAACTGCAGCCCGGCAGGTTGCCAAAGGGATGCACTAACGTGTCAATGTGTTTTTATTCAAGTTATTGATTCAAGTTGTTTATCATTTAGAAAGACTGATGTGGGGTTAACAAATGCCCCCACCCACGTAAAACCACTTTCACATGCATCAAGCAAATGTTCAATCTTGATTGCCACTGCTAGCTTTTTACCAGTCAGAGTAGACTGTGCTTAATGAGTTGTGAGGCTTTTTCTCCATTAATTGAATAACAATGTTCCAATCTCAGGCATTAAGTAAGCCACCTAATATTTCATACAGTAGCACCCTTTGCTTTGATTTTTAGCAGGAAGATAACCGTGATTTATACATTTGAGTATGCATCATAAATCGCAGGGTGGTTTATTATAAATATATTATACCTCACTACCCACCATTTCCCATGGCCACATCATTACTGCACACTGTTTTTAATGGACAACTTGGGGCAACATTATGAGCATATCTTGTTTCAGATAACGTGTGATTTTTGAGAATGTCTTAAAACTACGATGTTGCACCGGCTTATAGCCTGACGGCCTACAGAGAGTGATAGGCTTGTCAATGATCTATGTGCAAGTATAAACGTGATGTGAGGGCGGGACAAAATGAGGGAATGATTTGATTTGGGAAATCAAGGATGTGATGAGTGAAAGTTGGAGCACCCACAGTCTCACGCTTACTTTTAAATTAGAACAGGTCCCAGTGGTTCCGATCTCATTTGGCTGAAATGTGATGTCCGCAACCCATTCTGACAGCTGGTGCTAGATTAAGGTGTTTGATTTGTGCTAAATATGTTTTCTGCTAAAAAATGTAAAGAGTTGAAAGAGCAAGACGAGGGAGTGTTGCATGCTGTCTTAAATAGATGATGAATGTAAAAAGGTAAACCATCCATATATCAAGAGTGTATTGATCTCAATGGGACTAAATGGGTGACTATATTCTTTGAATCAAAGCATGATGCATAGGTATTCAAATGGCATACAGACACTTGATGTGAATTGTCTCAGTAATAAAGCATAGGTGTATTATTGGAAAGAGCTGTCATCGACCTCAAACCCTAAAGAATCTTGCGAGCAAAACAGTGACAGGCATGCAGGGTGTCCACGCTGTTCTGTCAGGCTGAGAAAAGCAGCTTGCTGTGCATTGAGTGGCAGGTTAGAGACATCGATGGCATTCATAAGATTTGTGCGTCTAGGTAGCCTATTCCAATTTAGACAAGATGGATATGTTATTATCATAATATCTTTTGGCCTGATGTAAGTAATACATAGTCAGTAACCAATTGTTGTATATAGGTATTCATTATACAGTGCAGCATGCTCACAAATTACATTCCCCTTCATGTATTTCTGTCAAAGCAGCAGCCCACAAAGAAAATGAGATTAGTCTGTGAAACGATATTTGCCTCTGCATTTATATATTACGTGCCTTTCGATATAAATTCTTTGTACTCTTCTGCAACCCTTCAATCTTCCTAAAATGCCACTCTGAAAGAGCCTGCCAGGCCTGGCTTTCCAAACGGCCTTTCATTGTGCTGAGTAAACCGAGCCTTGAAGTCCAGTGGAGCACTGCGACTCCAGCCGAGGTGTAAATGTGCTACTCCGTCTAATTTGAGAATGAGTCACGAGGCGCCTCTCTAATGCCGGCAGTCCCTTGACTCTCACGTTCGCAAACCTATTATGAGTCCTCAGATCAATTAAATATCTCTAAATTAAAGTCATAAGACCTTCAAAAGGAGTGCCGGAATCCACCACGTCGTGTCCCATCAACAGGCCTTAATATCGCGCTCGATTTCAACGATAGATCTAATACTCTGAGATTAATTTGCCAGGGATGGCTGGAAATAGGTGTTGTGTGCGCGTCGTCGGATTACTGTGCGATCGGGTTGTGCTAATCACCAAACAGCTCGTTGGTTTTTGCTCATTAGAGATGCACTTGAAATGATCTGGATCATCAATCATCTGCTCATGATATTTTTATTGAATTCCCCTGGAAGTGCAATATTTCCTATATTGCATGCTGCACGCAGCACAGCAGACTTAGAATGTCCTCTCGCTGCACTCTGTCTTGCCATTAGGCCAGTGGTCTTTCTCTCTCTCTTCTGCGCTCAGAGATCTGCACACTGTGCTTTGGCAACTCTTTTGGCTGGTAATAAAATAGAAAATAGGAAAAGACTCCTCTTAACCCAAAGTGGGTGCTGCACTTTTTGTCAACCCCCGAATTAGCATATATGTCAATTAATAGCACTTAAGCACAATTAATAGCACTTTGCCTCGTTGCCTTCTGGACTAATGTGGTCATCCTGCAAAAGCCAAGTGTCCTAGTAAACTTGAGCCAGCATTAACCGGGGAGAAATAAATGACCTCAAGAAATATTCTATTAGTCATCTGGCTTTTACCTTTAACTTTCAACATCAGAGGATCTTCACCCATTTCACACCTCTGCCGCCCCTTTAACCCCCCCAGACGATTTCCAGAACTTTGTCCGGAAGCTGCCCACCTTCTACGCCTTGAACACCTCTGCCATCCAGTACTTGTGGAGGATGGAGCCAGCCATACACCAGCGCTACAAGCAGCTGGAGCTCAGCACCCAGCAGTTCCTGGGCAAAGCCCGGCGCATCGTCAAGAAACTCTTCGTGCTCAGCAAGAGGTGTCGAACGCAGCCAAAGATTATTACGCTGAGGGAGAGGTGAGAAGCCCGCATTCACATCTCCACCGTTGCATTTTGTACTGATACTTTCATTTTGTGTCTGTGTGTGCGCGCGCGCGTCTGTGTGTACTGCCCCATGGTAACGTGTGTGAGTGACGTGTGAAAATTGATGTGTGAGAATCTCTAGACATTCCAAAAGTGCGATTGCAATTAAAAGTGGTGTAAACCGTGGTGAGAAATCTTCTCCATCTGCACTCATCATCTGCATCTTCTTAATACTTAATACTTAAGGCCTTAATATGCTAATGAAAAACACAACCAACACCTTTTTTTGAGTGAAAGTTTGGTAGTGATGGACACTAGATCCTTTTTGTTTTTGTTTTTATGAACCTAAGCCCATATGATTTATATGAGCTCATACCTGCATTTTTTAAGAATAACTAGGGAGATGTCATTAATATAACTTATTCTACTTCATTTAAGAATGCTTCATTCTGATTGGCTGGGAGGAGGGCGTTAACCCGGCAGGATGCCCGCTGACTTGTCGGTTCTACTTGCGGCTGACTGAGCACAGCGTCATCAAATAGTAGATCAATACGCAGCTTGTATTTTATTCTTATCGGCTGCAGGGTGTCCATTAATCCCAGATATATGGACACCTGCTAAGTAGTTCCAGTCAAATTGTCTGTTCAGCCTTCCAAACGAGAGCTGGTAAATTGTAAAAAATGCATTAAACTGTAATCAGAAAACACAGTTATATGCTATATACCCTATAATATCTGTGTTATAAAGGTTTTGACGAATTTCAAATTATAAATATGTACACTTTATGTTGAAATTATAGAGTCTATACTTTCAACATAAAGTGTACATATTTATAATTTGAAATTCTATACTGTCGCGATTCCCATTGAAACGAATGGCGCAGTGATAAGTCTTCAAAGCGAGAGCTTGTAAATTGCGAAAAATGAATTAAACTGTAATCAGGCAACGTGGTTATATGCTATAGGCCATAGAGTATCTGTGGTTTAAAGGCTGGGACGAATTTCGAAATATAAATATGTACACTTATGTTGAAAGTATAGACCGTCACGATTCCCATTGAAACGAATGGCGCGGTGATTATTCTTCAAAACGAGAGCTGGTCAATTGTGAAAAATGAATTAAACTGTAATCAGGCAACGAGGTTATATACTATAGACCCTAGAGTGTCTGTGGTATAAAGGCTGGGACGAATTTCAAATTATAAATATGTTCAATCCATAGCGTGTACAGCCTATAGCTCTCTGGCTCTTAGCCCAGTGGACTAGAAGACCTCCCGTTGAAAAGTCATAGCTAAGATCTGTCCTATTTACTGGAGGACTGAACAACGTTTACGTTGCTTTTCAAACCTTACGGGAGGGTAATGATTGTTCCAGGTATTAGTCAAACCCTCAGGCGTTACCAGGGACACTAAATTATGGCATGTGAAAAACTCTATATTTGGAGTGTAAAACGCATGAAAATATTAATGAATGATCTTAATTTATTTTCTTTGGCAACTGAACATGGTATAAGCGGGATAATGCCCTTCGAGGTGACCAAAACATGTTAGATCGATCGTAATTAAAGGGGACAACTTTTTGAGGGAGATGAACTCAAACAGAGTATACATTTAATATGCATGCAATACGAATAAGAAAAAGCATAATTATTAAAGTATTTGAATTGTTTCATTATGTTGGCAAGCAAGAAGTATAATCACCTCAAGGTAGGGCAATAAACAGTTTGATATGCCCGGTTCGTGGACGGCTTACCGCCCGAGACAAAGTCGAGGGCGGTAACCTGCCTTGAGGTGATTATCCCTTACATCTTGTAGTTTGAAAACGTACCCCATTTACAACTGCCAGACTGGTGCTTGGTACAGATGAGCATTTGGGCATGCTCAATTGTAGAAAAAAGCTTCCTGGTGGAAGAGAAAGTGAGGATAACTTAGTTGGGCTTTTCCCATTTAGCCAAAAGGAATTCTAAGGCGTTCATGTGAGTCGCTTAAGGGGCTCCCAACTGGATGCCCAGTCCACCAACATTCACCATTCTACCGACCATTGGCTTCTACCATTATTTTCAAGACAGCTTTCACACCGGCTCTGAACTATAGCTTGTTGCACTGCTCAACCCCCCCCCCCACACACACAAACACGCACACACACACACACACACACACACACACACACACACACACACACACACACACACACACACACACACACACACACACACACACACACACACACACACACACACACATTATATTAAACCAAGAAAGATACCTAAAATGTATTCTTCTGACTTCTGTTGTCCTTTCCTCTAGACTTAGACTTTAGACTTATTGGACAGAGACACTTCTTACATTTTAAAAATCCAATAAGTAACTTCTTAAAACAGAGTTCTTATAGATTTTGATCAAAATTAAATGCTGTCAATGTCAAATCATCGACAGGAAATATGCAAAAACTCGTTATGCAAAAAATTATATTTCACAATATCTGGGGATTCTTCTTATTACCTACATCATATTTGTTTTGTTCCTTTTTTCAATAAAAAATGAAAAAAAAGTTATGTATGCTTTAAGATATTTATAGAGTTTGCGGATATTACAGGAACCCCTGGCTTAGAGGCAGCAGACAATTTTCCGGCAGCGAAGTCATACTTCGGAGTTTACCTCATCTGACTGTCCTGCTCATTATTACACAACAACCTCATTGAGATGAAGTATTATGTCGTTTGGGATGTGGTTACTTTTTGCCCCACCATTAAGCTAGCACCAAAGCCATTGATCAATGACGATGGATATCCTCTCAAACGAAGCGTTGAAGAGCATTAACATACTCAAGTCAACTTAAAATTGAATAAAGTGTAAGCCTTCATCATTTAAAACCAACAAATAATAGATCACCCACATGTGATTAAATATAAGATAAGTATGTTATCTATTATGTATTGTTTATGGATTGCCGTGTGTGATTGAAACAAACTAAAAAAAATAATAATATAATTACCTCTATAAAATGAAAATTTCATAGCTTTGAAACAGTAGTGTTCAGATGAACATACATTGCATAGTGTAACATATAAATATCCTAGAATTCCAGGCCTGCCGGTAATGTAGATGCTATACAAGGCATATTACTTAATAAATGCACACTGGTTGTATCTAGGATGCTTGCATTATTGATCTATGCATAAAAACATTGCCATATTCATGTTAAGAAAAGTTTATTATACACACACACACACACACACACACAGACACACACACACACACACACACACACACACACACACACACACACACGCACACACACACACACACACACACGCGCACACACACACACACACACACACACACACACACACACACACACACACACACACACACACACACACTCACACACTGACAGTGTGATAGCAGTCAGCCATGATTCATGCTATCAGGAACAAATGTTGATTGATGGCTGAAGTGAGCCATCCAAGAAAATGTTGCAACCAGTTATCCAAATGCACCATTTTGAAACTATTGCACCATTTCAACCATTTCTCCATGGCATAGTAGCTGAATTTTGTAAGGTATTTTGTAACGCTGAGAACAAAGAAAGTCTCCTAAAGATCTCCTTATTATTATTTTATTTATTCTTTCTTATAAATGTATTTATATTTTCATAAATATTTCTGGGGGATACATTTATAACAGAGAAACTTAATTGCATGGTTGAAGAGAAGTTAATACTTTTGGGTTATCGATCAAACAAAGATATATATGAAATATATGAATATGTAAAATCCGAGACTGCTGGAGAATCCGAGACTTTGATATCTAGCCTTTCGCACGGACAACATTGCCTCAGTTTGTTGATGGATTTCTTTGTTGATGTTCAATCGATGTGTTTGATGTTACGTATTTGCTTTTAACACTATAAATAACATACACCTCGTTTTCCCATCCCTGATCTATATACAAGCAAAAATATATTTGTAAACACTTACATTTACATGTGTATTGTTAGATGATGATATTATTATGAACACTTCTATGAGGGTGAGACCAGTACACATTCTTATCGAGACATGTACGCTGGAAGGCAGGGTTCAAAAGTTATTCATGCAATTAAAGACAATGTGCGAATACGATATGAGGATATTCGAATGGATGCATATTTCCTACATTTTCAGAACACAAAAAAAGAAACAAAACATCTCAGGTGTCACAACAGCATTGCTGCCGAGTAAGAAATAACAACAACAAAACGCAACCAATCTGAAAAACAAAAAAGCCATCCTATCCATTGTTCTCGCTTCCAAACCACACACACACACACGCACACACCGCACTACAGAATATCCAAAGCCATAGCGCCGCGGGCCGATGTGTCATGTGGATCTGTGTGAAATGAGATGACTGACAGTCAACAGCTTGTGTGTTGAAACACCCGCACGCCGTGTGTGAGCACACCTGCCGGGGGTCTGCCTCGCTGTGATCGTCATTTGCATATTCCCCGCTTCACCCTCAATCGCAGCGAGAAGGAAGACAGGGTGGCAACTACCGGGAAGTGAGGGACCAGCTACCTTCCTCCGCCTACCCCCCGCCCTCCCCCCCGCACTAACCTCCCTCCCTCCCTCAAACCGCCCCTCATGCATCGCTCCCACAGAGCAGACAGGGGGGCTGTCCAAGAAGCGCAGGGGGAGATGCTAGACAGCAAAACCAAGTGGAGAGTTTATCTAATGAGCACGTGTTAGAAATACTGATGCCCACAACTGATGGTTGTGTATTTGCAACTCGCTGCAAATGTGTGTGTTAATTAAACGCAATGTCTGTGTTTTGTGTGTGTTTGTGTGGCTGTGTGCTTGATTATCCCCAGCTGTCTGAAGGTTGCAAATTACAGTGTTTGGTTGCTGTTTTGACAATGTTTTTTTTGCAACAATTTGAATTTAAACGCTCTCTCCCTCTCTCTCTCTCTCTCTCTCTCTCTCTCTCTCTCTCTCTCTCTCTCTCTCTCTCTCTCTCTCTCAGGCCCTTCAGCTACTGGCTGGGCTACATCCTCTCCATCCTGTACTGCAGCGAGAACAGCCACCTGGGCTCCTACCTGGAGGAGACCCGCAGCTGTGCCTGCCCCTACGAGCGCCCGTCCTGCCAGGGCCTGATCCCCTGCGCGGTGGGCGAGGGCGCCGGCTGCGCCTCCTGCTCCTACGAGAACCGCTCGCGCTGCGCCGCCTGCAACCCAGGCTTCATGCTGAGCCAGGGCCTGTGCCGCAACGAGGCGCCCGACTCCACGGACCACTACATCGGCTTCGAGACGGACCTGCAGGACGCGGAGCTGCGCTACCTGCTGGAGCGCCGTGACAGCCGCATCGGCGTGCACGGCATCTTCGTCAGCAACGACGTGCGGCTCAACAGCTGGTTCGACCCGTCGTGGCGCAAGAGGATGCTGCTGACGCTCAAGAGCAACAAGTACAAGTCCAACCACGTGCACATGCTGCTGGGCATGTCCCTGCAGGTGTGCCTCACCAAGAACAGCACCCTTGAGCCCCTGCTGTCCGTGTACATCAATCCCTTCGGCGGGAGCCACTCGGAGAGTTGGATCATGCCCATCGACCAGAACAGCTACCCGGACTGGGAGAGGACTAGACTCGAGGGCCCGTTGGACTGCTACAACTGGACTTTAACGCTGGGGAACAAGTGGAAGACCTTTTTCGAGACGGTGCACTTTTACCTGAGGAGCCGGATCAAGGCGCCGGCCGCCAGCGGGAACGGCTCCGTCTACTATGAGCCCCTGGACTTCCTGGAGCCGGGAAGCAACTTTGGCTACATGAAGATCAACAGCATCCAGGTGTACGGCTACAGCATGCACTTTGACCCCGACGCCATCCAGGACCTGATCCTGCAGCTGGACTACCCGTACACTCAGGGATCACAGGACTCGGCGCTGCTGCAGCTGGTGGAGATCCGAGACCGGGTCAACAGACTGTCCCCGCCGGGGCCCCAGATCCTGGACCTGTTCTCTTGCCTGCTAAGACATCGGCTCAAGCTGTCCACCGCAGATGTGATGAGGATCCAGGCAGCGCTGCAGACGTTCAGCGCTAAGCAGCCCAACACGAGGGAATACGAAACAACCAAATTATGTAGTTAAAGACAGTTGGGTGTAAGGGAGACATGGTTTGGGTTGCCAGTCGCACAGATGGCTGTGCAGTTCTCAACGCAATCCAACAATAATGCAAAGAGGGGACATTTGGTGATTTGAACTCATTTCCGTTGCAAAATCGCAGCAGTGCGATTTGGGATTGTTATGTCATGGCTCATGAGAATTTGTACAACCATGTAGTGTTAAAGGAGGACTTCCACCACATCCAGATCACCTGTTTTTCTCTTCATGATAAAATAAAATAACTTGACAGTTACAAAGCTCGACCTTATCAACTTTATCGTCACTTACAATGTTGCCTATGTGCTCAAGTTTGTAGAAAATGCACAACATTTTTAACCAGTTACCAATGTAAAATAAAGCTTTTGCTGTTAAATATTATCCAAGCAATGTGTTAAATTCCCTCTATACATATTTTAAACCAGCATGTTTATATCTTCATTTTATATGTGTTTTTTTTCTTTTTTAAATGATCATATTCATAATTTGGAGCATTTCTGTTTTTTGTATTTCAGAACATGTGCTGAGAAGAAATGTATTACTTAATTTCCTTACCTGTCCCAAGTTTAGCAAATAATAATTTTATATTTTGAAAACAGCAAATTCACATTTTCTTCAACATATTTGTAAAAGAAATGCGTAAATATTGTATTACTCAATGATGATGAAATTACACCTTAATCCCAAGAGCCATGTTAATGGCCACCTATGTTACATGTGCTTTTATTTTTATAATACTGTCATTTGTGAAATAGCGGTTCCAAGCAATGTCTATAAAATGTACAAAACAATTTGTTAATACACAAAAATAACATTTTTATGTGTGTCTGTAAATAAATAAAAGTTTATTATGTGACACGTATCTTTTATTTTAAGTCATTTTTCCTCAAAAAAATACAGCAACATGTTCCATGAAGCACTAGGAAAATATGAGAAGAATAGATGTTAAAGCCCTACAAGAACACAGTTAGATAGGTTATGACAGTTTCATAAAATGATCTTAAACTTCCACAGTACACATCCCTGGATGATACCTTTTAGGGTATCAGAATTAAATGTTTAAAGTATTAACAAAACAAATCGAATCCAAAAAGCTTATCACTTGTTCCATTGCACATCCCTGGCAGCAATTCAAAATGTTTAACAACTCTCTCTTCCTTTGATAGAAAAGTATAGTCATAACCTCATAGGTTAACTTTTAACAGACTCCCAAGGCGAGTCTGTTATTGCAGTAGCATGAGATGTTCAACAAAGCAAAAATTCCACAACCAAAATTGTAAAACATTCTTCACATTGTGATGAGTGCAACATTCACTTCTAAACCCTTAAAAATATTGAATGATTGAGAACAAGCCATGGAATGGCCAGAGACTCTTACTGGGCATGTTGCTGTGTCCGTTTAGTTGCGTGAAATGTAAAAGCCAAAGTAGGGTTATACATAACCAAGCACTGTGTCAATGCAGTTTATCTTTTTCCTGGTAGCTTCACTCTGCATCTGACCCCAATCATCGGAGCCCATAGAGAGTTTCTCAAGCAGCACAAATGTGATTTTACTTTGGATGTATTTGTAGAACCTTGAAAATGTAGAAATGACCTTTGCATGGCCTTCAAAGGCCAAGCAGTAAATTAGACACTAAATACAGGAGTGTTTAGACAAAATCAAATGTTTACCAAAAATGCACAAAAGCGTTTGGGATATAATCTTCCTTTAACAATGTTTAATATTTGAAACAAGCAGTAAATGGTATAACCTTTACAACGTGTAATTGAAGTATTCTGCCTATATTAAGACTCTGAATAACTGCTGGCCGGATACTACTATCACTTTAATAGAACAAAGTGTAACCTTTTATTTTCAGTTGTACAATTTAAACCCATAGGTCAATCTATTTTACTATCAAACGTGCTTCTCTTTTGTCATTATCATATAATTCTCTTTCCATCCAATTAAAGCTTGGGTGTGTACGATTTGATAGAGCAGAAGAGAAAGAAGAAAACAAAGAAACATCCCCTCCATCTCTGCTTCCTTCCTCTTTAATTTGTATGGTGTACGTTTTACGTCCGCCATTGAAAACTCTTACATTTCACCCACCTGTGATTGACAGGCAAGATACATTCCGTGATCCAATCAGGGATGAGATGTCTTTATTGATCAGAAATTAGCCAGGAGCGGTCCAAAATCTGCGTTGTTTTCTCTCACCTTTAAGTGAGAAAATGTATTTTATAGTTTGTAGCACCAGCAGACCCTGGTCCCTAACTAGAGTGACTCCCCAAGGCCCGCAAATATCATAACGACCTTAAATAGGCACTCAAAAACATTTTCCATGTATAATAAATATATTACAGTGAAACAGCCTTGACTCATGCAGATTTTGGTCGGTGAAGGTGATAATATTCTCAATATCAACAATATCATATCAAAATAAAATATCTTGATAGTCCAGTCCCTTGGTGGAAATGCTCCATGTGACACACTTTATGCAGAATAGGGAGAGAATTCACAGCCTGCGGGAGTGGTGGGGGGAGGAGGTGATGTGTGACATTGAATAAATGTAATTAGCTGGGGTCAGAAAAAATAAACGGAAAGACACAAAACAAATATCTCGCCATGTTTTCATTGACAGAATGGAAAGACTTTTTGGAGGCTAATTTACTCTCATTGAGCCAGGAAGTCTGAGTGTATACTCGAGCAGAATATTTTGAGTAGAAATGTTTAGAGGCATAAGTTATTTTTATGCACATTAGACGTCCCTGCCAGAGGGTGTAAGTAAAACTAATTTAGTGGCAATAAAACTAAATTAATGGACTACAAGCATCGGAGCACATAAAGAACTAATTCCATCTGAAAGTTGCATTAACACGGCAGCTATGTAATTGCGAAAGGGGTCTATAAAAAACGTGATTTAGTCGCCAAATGCAAATGTATGTCCCACTCAACTTCTCCAGGTCCAAGTCACACGTTTGAAATTAATTGGAGGAAATGCGCTTTTTTCCCACTAAGTGTGCACATTTCTGTGTGCTTGTACAGCATGCCAATGATGGTATTAAAATAACAATGGGAATGACACAAAGAAAACAGGTCTGAGAACACAACGAAACAATGCAAAACAACATGAGGCAATCACAGTGATTACTCGCGGTTGGACTCAGAAATGCTCACGCGACTTCCCCCACCCTGTCCCTTTCGTATTGAGAGTCATCTTGGATCACAAAAGATTTCCAGTATGGTTCCGTGGAGCAACGTTTACCAAACTTTGTAAATGGGATCTGTGAGAAGGCCTCGGTGAAATGTTCTATTTTGGCTCTGCGATTTCAAAGAGCTGTCAGTAGAGCCCTGCAGTCCTTATTAAGACGACAAGCAGATTCCTCTGATCTCTCTGTTCTGAGAAGGAGAAGGGAAGGAAGAAATATTGCAAGGCTTACGGGAAGAAAAAAATTATTCTTCCCCCGCTTACAAAAAAATGCGCCAACCTAATTTCTTGCCAAAATAAAAAAACACAGTCTTTTTCGTGTTCCTTCTTGTCTTCTTTCGCTCATTCTTTGAAGATCGCGTTCTGCCCACTCTTGCCCAACCTACTTACACTTGCCAAAAGGTACACTGTATTTGTGTCCATCTCTATTCCAATTGCCTATGATTGCGCGGCCAATCCTCCCGGGCCCAGCGAACACTCATTTGAAAAATCGCCTGGACATGCATGGAGGTTGCCAACCTCAATTTAGAATGCAGTGGTTCATTTCTGAGGTTCTTACTCGGAAATCACAGCGCAGACCCAAAGGAGGTCTGGCAATGCTACAAAGGCAATTATGAGGGCCTACTTTTGCACCTGTACACTGCCACCTGCAACACCACCACCTTCCCTTCTCTATGTATCAACTCCACCCAAGGGCATGGAGCAATCAAAGCCTCCATTCCCAAACATAACTTGCGTTTGAGAGGCCAACACAATATTTTTGTAGCACGTGTCTATTGGTAAAAGTTTCAAAGTTGTTGACCAAAAAACGTTATGAATGTACTGTATGATTTGGACATTTCTTAATGCATCTTATTACAGCATTAAGGATTATTGATTTTTTTGCCATTTTCAATACATAGAATTAAAAATGATGATTCAGATTACATCTACTGCCAGAATGAGCTCTTGACCGCCGATGATTTACTGATGTCGGATTCCTGCATCAATTCATCATTCAATTTAAATGAGGGAAAATAGAGGTTCAGTACATGTTTGAAGTATAACTTCAGGATTGTTAAACCTGGACCCTTTTCCCATCTTCTTCTTAACGGACAAATATTTTCTGGTCAAGTATAGAGCTAAAACGCTGCAGTCGTAGTCTGTGAAATGGGCTGCAATCTAATCTTTGGCCTGGCAATGTATGTCCTCTTAAGCTGCTTGTTTTTCTAAGATTGTTATAATAAGTGTCTGACCAAAGCATGGAAAGTATCACCATAGCGCCAATAAAGTTTTTATTTCCTTTAAATTGATCAGGTAAATTTGTCATTGAGTCCCACCAAGTCCTGCTCAAGGAGAATTCTTGAAAGAGACGAGTTGTTGTGGGAAACGAACGGTGGAAACGAGAGTGAGTGTTGGAGAGAGGAGTAGAGTCAAGAGTGTGTTGTGTTGGAATAGAGAGACTGTAGCTTATTTTTATTTTCTAAACGATTTGGGTGAAGGAGGGTTGAGATTTCCTGCAACAACTCAACTCTTCAGAGCGCGAGATTTCAGAGCGAACCTTCTCCTTCGGTGATACTTAGATGTTTTCTTATGGTTCATAACAAACATCAGATTAAGCGAAAGGTAAATAAAAAGTGTGGTTCTCTGTATGGATCCTTCCAAAAATGTGGTTGGACACTTAGAATTACAACACACCCTGTCAGTGGCAAACGATTACATTGCAGCCTGTTTTCACAGAAACAGTGGAGAATTCTCGCTCCATACATGAACAATTAAAATATAAAATGTCTGCATTGGTCCCTTAGCACCAAAATGATGGCCCCAGGTTGGTAAATCCAGTTATCCCTTAAGAAAAGCCTATACATGAGTAAAAATATACCATAATGTTCTGCTTGCATTTCACTACCTGTACTATCAAGTAAGACTCCATTGCTTGGTCTATACAGCCCCAGCAATGATAACCTATGATTCAGCAGCAATATAGCTTTAACATTTTTTTAACGAGCAGAGAAAGAAAGTCCTTAGGAAAGACCTTGAGAATGCTTTCCCATATGGCCTTCTATAAATAAATCTTCTCATTGAACACCAACTTCATTTCAACATTTCATAATTTCATCATTCATCATTCATGGATTCTTACTTGACAGTATGGGTAGTGAAATGCAAGCAGAACATTTTCATCAAACATTTCATCAATATTAATGTGTCAATCGATATGCCACCTTGCATATGGAACCTGTTCTTTCATAAGAAAAATAATAAGGGATATCTTTCGGTGGCAATTTTACACAACTTGTGTAAAATGACACAAGGAATTCTGTCAACATTAATCAAGAGCAACTCAATATTTTCTGTGCATTTTTACAGGACTTTAGCTTGAAGCATGTTCAGTGTTTAACATGAATGCTGACTCATCAATGCTCCCCACAGATTCCATTAGTTTGAATTGCTGCGAGACCCACCCGTGATGTCTATGGAATCTCAGCGAGCTACTTGAATGCCACTCATTGGCAGCTTTAAAACGCTCCCAGCACTTCTTTTGGGCTGCTTTGATTCTGCTACTTAATTTAGTATTTCATAGTTTCCATGCCATTCTCTTCGCCATGTTCAAACACGGGGAGCATTTAAATAGTTTCAGATTTATTTAATTAATGTCAATTGATATATATATATGTATATACTGTATATATATATATATATATATATATATGTATAAAGATGATGTGTTTATTATTATTTTTATTTATCCTGTATTAAAGGTTAATCTTATGAAGCAAACTGTGTGACAGTGTTTCACATTTGTACTGTTGAAGCCTAGGACACAATATTTATAATACAACATCTATAGGTCTATAAATTTCATTTTTCGCCAACTTTTTCAATAAAGGCACATTTGATAACCATTAATTAACATTAGTTCATGCAGTAATAAGCATTATTTTATAATATAAGCACAGAGGCTAGGGTTGATGGGTTAGAGAACCCCAACCCTATTTAATATTGTATGACTGAATACCTTAGTTGATATGAACACCATTACCTTGGTTAAACCTCAAATTCAATACAAATGGATTATTCCCACTGGGGGCAATTAGATATGAGCTTGTTGAGTACACAGAGAACCACAGTAACATACAACAACATGAACACCATTAGTAAATGACTACTAGACCATAAGCTTACCTTTAATTAACAGTCAACTAATCAAAATCACTACGTTAACTCATATTAATTAACGATAAATGAATTGACCCTTGTTATAAACTGTTGAAAAAGCTGTTTATTTATATATTTTTTTTTAGCTGATATTCCATACATTGTGTTTCATGTTACGTATCATATTATCCCTCGAATGCCAATCTGCCCTTCCCTGCCCCGGTTCTCCTGTCTACCTGGGCTTGGGCTGAGGTGATGCTACCGGCCCAATACCCGACAGTGCATGTGACAGGATGACCTTTTCACACCCAATGCCTAGTGTTGCTGTTGTGAATGCCACCCTGACATATGTCAGACGGTATCTTCCCCCCTAACCTATTCTCTCATGTTAAAGCAACACCTACTCCATGTTGCCGCATCAGAGCCCTCATGAACATCTAAGCTTCTTTTTATTTATTTTCTCCCTCAACGCCTTCTTTGTAGATGTATCTCTGCGTGGCAGACCAGCCGACTGTATTGTGTGCCTGCGCTTGCCTCTATGTGGCACATGGCTCTGACATTCCTATGATTAGATTTCCAGCCCGGGATGGACGAGGGGGGGTGGTAGATGTCACCGTCTCCAAGACAAGAATGCACGCCGTTTGTCAGTTTGCACCCTTTCCCAGAGCTTGCGCTGTCTCTGGCGGGGATATTTTCTTATTTATGACAAGGTTTAAGCTTTCTTGCCCTTTCTCTCCCTCCTTTTCTCCTTCCCTTTTCCTTAATATATGTCCTGACTTGCGGCACTTCCTCATTATTCCTATCTTGATACCTGCCAGTGTTAATGAGCCCAGGGAGTGGAGTTGCAGGGTTTTCCAGTGTGGGATTAATGTGGGAGCTGTAGGAGGGGAAGTTTGGGAATAGCGGTGTGGCTCTCGGAGTTCATTACTGTGTGGATGTGACATTTTAGGGTTGTGAGATGCCGGGCTAATGATGCTCCACTGTAAACACCCTAGACTGCCATCCAAGCACACCTGAGAAGACTCCTCTAATACCGGAGGACATGATGACAGGCCCACTGCTTCCTCCTCCCAGGCACCTACACTGCACTTCAGTGCGGTGTGTCTGTCTGTGTGTGTGTGTGTCTATGTGTCTGTGTGTATAAGTGGGTTTGTGTGTTTCTCTGGGTTTGTGTCTAAGTATATGTGTGTGTCTATGTGTGTGTGTGTGTGTGTGTGTGAGAGACGTGTGTGTTTTTGTACAAATGCATGCACGTGTGTTTGCGCGTGCATGTGTGTGTATGAATTTGTGTAGGCATGAATGTGTTTATGTCTGTTTGAGTTTGTGTGTATGGGCACATGTGTGTGCATTTGTATGAATGCATGCAACCTGTGTAGGAGTTCAGTCCGATTTTGTCTTATCAGAGCAAGGTAGAACAATGGATTTGAATTTCCCCCAGAGACTGGCCAATATTAGCCTAGCATAGATGGGGTACAGTTCAGGCATTGATTAAGTCGACGAGCCGACAGCGACCTTTCCTTATTTGAAGTAATGTCATGGGCGTAAGGGAGGTCATATTTCAACTTCATCCACACCCACACACATTGCCGTGGCAACCACTAAGTGTCAGCAAAAAAAAGAAAAAACTTCTGCTAGCAATCTAGAAGCCTCTCTTTCAGGGGCTGAAATATTCCGATCCTAAACACTGGAAGTATTAATCTGCAGCCAACCCCCCTCCTCCCTCTCCCTTCCCAAAGTTATGGAGTCGACGAGTAGAGCCGGGGCAGGAGTAGCATGCAGCAAGATTGTTCGAACCGGAAAAAAACATCCAAAAAAGCCTGTCTCACTAAAAGAAGTGATGGCTACTTTACGCCGGAGACAAACGATCCACTTATTTGAAATGGACCATTGCTTTAAATACCTGTATTCCTAATGAGCCCCTCCCCACTTGCTGCTCCCTCCCGCTCTTCCCTGGCGCCCCTCTAACTCCTGTCTGACTATTAGCGTCCAGGGAGCTAGTGGCATGTTTGCTGGACTGCGGGGGCCGGCTGAGTGATTAACTAAGGCTTCAGGCTGACAGGCCCGGCTACGTTGTTACACACACCCACACACACACACACATAGGCACACACACACACCCTACGGGAGGCTGAGTGTGGGGAGGGGAGGGGGATGGAGAAGGGGGGGTGGGGTTGCTGATGCGGAGTTCTGTTTAACAAGGCCGGCATGGACTGGAGAAAGTTGGGGGGGGGGGGGTAGAAAGCAGCCAGAAGGAGAAAGGAAACAGAGGTGTGAGGGTGTGTGTGCACGTGTGTGTGTGTGTGAGTAGGGGGGGCTGGAAAGGTGGGGGAGGGGCTCGGCTTTAGATTGAGTGGCGTTCTGGTAAGTAAGAGTTGAGACGAAATAGAGAGGATGAAAATGAATTGGGTGGTGGAGGCGGGAGGGGGTGGCGGGTGACGGTAGAGGATGGGGAGGAGGGTGTGTGTGTGTGTGAGGGGGAAACAGGGTAGATGGGAAGGTTGGGTTGGATGATAA
The DNA here is from genome assembly GCF_031168955.1 of Gadus macrocephalus. NCBI lineage: Eukaryota > Metazoa > Chordata > Actinopteri > Gadiformes > Gadidae > Gadus > Gadus macrocephalus. The sequence continues at coordinate 19,535,386 of NC_082393.1, forward strand.
AGGAGGAAGGTGAAGTCAGTCATCCCGGAGTAGAGTGTGTGGGGGGAGAGAGGACAGTGGAGGTCGGGGGATGGGAGTTGGGAAGGGATGTTCTCTGGAAAACAGAGACCAAGCAGGATGGGGTAAGGAGATGTGGAAACAGCATCGCAAGCCATGGTGGCAACAGCCATTTATATACAGATGTGCAGCACTTGCAAGGTGCTGCGTCCCCCCCATGAGAAGCGGCAGTTATAGGTCCACACAGAGAGAGGAGGGACTAGCAGCTCTTAACTAATGACCTCAGCCAATGGAGAGTAAGCCTTCTGAGGCTCCCACTCACATTTAATGGATGGTGTGTGAGGCGCGCAGGTGTGTCACTTTGGTTCCATGGAGACGTTTTCATTTCCCAAGCTCTAAAGCACACACACACTCCTTTGTTTGGATTCCAATGCATCATGGGTATCATAGCTTTCATTTCTTCCGGTTGGCCTCCATAAATTGCGGACGATTGCGGACGATGTACATCTTATGATTTGTAGATACCAACAAATGTTCAAGCTATCTTTTGATTTCTATGTGGCGGGACGTAAATTAATTAGTTTGAGCTGGTAGGATTGTAAATAAACCATAGCACAAACATTGCTTGTGTCGTCCGACAATAATGGAGGCCAAGCACAAGAATACATTTGATCTTATTCTGTGTCTTAAATATCCAACATAATACATTTGCGAAAGGTTGCCAAAACAAGTGTAATGTATGCCCCAACCCTTTATTGTTTGTGTGAGTATATGAGTATGTATGCGTATGTTTGTCTCAGCGTAGATATACATGTAGATGTGTGTACGCACGTCAGTGCGTGTAACGGGTGATTCAGTGTCTCTCGAGGTTGAAATAGGGACGGGATGGCAGAGAGTTCCCTGTAGGAAAGGGATCGGTGCTGCATTTAGCAGCCTTATTAGTGTCTCTCAGTCCTGCTATCGCCCTGGGTACTCTGTGTGTGAGATACACTGACAAGCTGGACGGAGGCCACTGGACACCTTCAGGGGTAAGAATGTGTCATAACATTCAGAAATAACATGGGGAGTGTGAGGCTGATGCACTGTTGAAGTGACTTATAAAAGCATGCATCATCATTGCATGCGTGCTCTTCAGCTCGGTGGAGCAACAGTCTACATGGGTGAGGGTTTCGTGGTGACAGGATTGTTTAATTGCTATTTCAGACCCACTGGAGGAAAACCTTTGAAGAAGATTTGATTTTTGAATTTATTTATTTTCCAAAAATGTTAAATAGGATGCTTTCTCCTCCACCGTAGCACTGTGGGCGCGCTAAAACCATCAGCGTATGTCTCTGAGGAATACCGGCTGGTGGGAGAAGTTTGCTCCACGCCGGTAGAGATCAGAATAACAGAGCGAGTCCCTCCCCAGCACACTCTCATATTCCGTCCTTTGAAGTGCAGCGGGCTGCGCTCAGATAATTACCATATCAGATATGTTAAATAAGCTATGACCGATTAACTTCAATCAAGCATTGACAATCAAAAATATATTTACTAGGGTAGGTAGACACATGTTTCAGCATCCTTCCGTTTCAGTATGTGGAGCTAATATTATTCTTATATTTCAGAAAATTGTAATAACATTTTAAATTAATATACATGTATATTTATACATATATATATATATATATACACACACATATATATATATATAAATATATATATATATATATATATATATATAAATATATATATATGCAATACAAACACACAGACACAACATTCCATTAATTGGTCTGGAAAGCGGTAGTCATAAAGAATTTTGTCCAATAATACATCTATAATATTGGCAAAATTAGAAACGCTTTGTCTACCCTTGGGATTTCTATTTCGTCCATGAGTGCCTCCATAAAAGCTAATGTTCATGCATTTTCATTTTCTTTCATCGGGAGATGGCATGCGTATTTCACAAACAACTCATATTTTTCCACAGTGGGCCATTTCAAATGGCACATGTTCACCCCCTTTGAAATCTGCACATTACCTTCATATATGCGCTGAAGTCGCTGGAGCGTGTGCGCAAAGAGATGAGTTCAAAACTGCAAAAAAACGACTCTACCCATCCCAACCCCAGCCAGACTCTCCTTTTATGTGTCATTGCTGGAAGCCTTGAGGAGGAAATACAATAAGGTGAGGTGTTCTCCGTGCCTGCCGCGGAGTTTGCGCCGAGCCAACTCTTCAGAGATCAGAGCACACCTGCGGGTGACAAAAGCCGCTCCCGAATATCACTCCCTGGGGAACCTGTTTGTGTTGCCTACGTATCATGTGACACGTCAGTGAAAGCAATTAAGGCTGGGGGGAGTGGGGAGGGGGGGGGCAAATCTACACAGGGTGCCTCCATACAGACCTGTGGAATCCACCTCCACCACCTTTCATGAGGAATCAGATTGAAAACGGGACTGGGACAAGCAAAGCGGGAATGGTTATATGTGAATGTGTAAATGTGAATGTGAGTGTGTATATGTGTTTGCACGTCTGTGTGTGTGTGTGTGTGTGTGTGTGTGTGTGTGTGTGTGTGTGTGTGTGTGTGTGTGTGTGTGTGTGTGTGTGTGTGTGTGTGTGTGTGTGTGTGTGTGTGTGTGTGTGTGGGCATGGAGTGACAGGCCCTAGTATTGTCACGCTGCTGCGTGGTTGTCACCAACCTGGGGATATGGTGGTGTGACTTGTCGTCTGAAAGATGGCAGCTTGCTAAGGAGCCATGAAGAGGGTTTGGAATGTGTGTGTATATGTGTCTGCCGAGACGTGGAGCCGAGACGTGGAGCCGCTGCTCATCCAGCAGGAGATGCGGACCTCCCTGCTCCTTCCCACCGTTCCACCTGCACCGCCTCACGCCTGCTAATAAGGAACAATTACCTTGCTCGCGCGGAAAACACCTGAGCTACGGGGGAAATAAACACATGGAAAACGCTCCATGCCTTTTTGCCTTTGGTTTGCTGCTGTGTTAGCTTAATTGGATGTTATTTGTTGTTGTTGATGTTGAAAGGCTTTTTTTCAGTGTGTTTCTAAGACTAGACTATTCTTGAGTCGATTTCCGTGATTTCTCTTTTTCAAAATCATCAAAAGGGTTTCATCTGCCCTCTTATTTCCATTTGTCCCAGCGGTACTTAGCGGCTTTTCTTCAAACGCTCCCCAGTTTCAGACAAGATCATGGGCCTCCTGCAGTTGCTTGACGAACGGCAATTACGATGCAGTGAAAAACACAAACTGGGAATAACAAATAGTTTAGATGTCCTCTAAAGCCTCCACCACCTCCTTCATCGTCGTCATCGTCGTCATCATCCTCACATAGCATAGATGGAGCCACTGGCTACTCTGCGTCTTACTTCGACTAAATGCAGACTTTATAAGTCCGAAGATGAATATTCCACAGATGATATATTCATCTCCTGTTGTAGCGATTTTAAAGTATTTTGTTCAACTTTAGTTTAGGGAAGCATCTCACTGAATATTTATGATTTTATTTTCAGACAGAGCCGCCTGACATCATTTCAAAAAAAAAAATTCAGGCAACACTATTAAGATTGCTGCCCCTTGTGAATTTGATGAAAACATAGCACATGGATGAATATGAAATACTTTTGACTTCCTAAACCTTGGAAGGTTTATGCTTTGTTTTTGTATGTCATGGTGAGCCATCAATCTTTCCAAAGACATTGAAGGATGATGTGAATTATGCCTACCTGGGATCCTGCAGTACGTTTTTTGCCAGAGAAGAGAAAATGTATCTCAGTACATTAACTATAATATCATCGCATAACAATTGGACCTAATGGCCTACCATACCGAACATGTACATATGAAAGCAAAGTGCAATCAAGGAAAATATAAGGAATATATAAATACATTATATAGTTAATATATGTTATTGTTTGTCATTCTATTAACCAGTTCTTGAAAATATCATCAATAACTCATTCTATTCCCTACTGGTTACCTTGTATATTCTTTTTATTGTATTTTTTGATCCTACATTTCTACTAACTGTGTGTATACATTTTTTATTCTACAAATGTCCTGTATTTGCTTCTGCAGCAGCGCAATTCACTGACTAGGATCACTAAAATACTGTCTTATTTAGTAGTACTTATCTTGTCCAAATTTCTTAAAAAATTGCCAAAGCAGTCGCCGCTTTTTTACGATCCCATGCAGGGGAAAAACGTTTTCGATTCCAATTACCAGCATCATAGTTATTTAAAAAAAAAAATAGTAGAGCAATACGAGGGCTCTCTCTCTTTTGAGACACACAGAAAAAATGCTTGCTGCATCTATTCTAAGCAACCACAGAGTCGAGCAGAAACCAAACAGAGTTTTGTTCTGAATACAGAAACCCACGTGTTCCACTCTATCGTTGCCGAGTGGCACCGTGTCACAGAAGGGGCCCCCTCTAGTCCAGCCTCAGCTTATGTTACTTTTCATGCTTGTCATTCATCCCCCCATCTGCACTGACCCCTGTCTTTTTCATGGCAAGGAGAAAAGGCAGAGGAAGCACGGGAGAATACTTCATGAGATTGCAGTCTGCACACCAAGCAAATGATTTTAAAGTAATGGAAGCCCAAAATGTTATCCTTTTTTTGTCATTGGCCATTTACATTGCCAGTACCAATATTGAGGATGGAAGGGAAAAAATGGTAATAGAGGACATGATAGTAGAAAGTATATAAAGATGGCAAGGGTAGTTTTCATGTGATTTGGTATATGGAAAATGTTTTTTTATTTTATTTTAATTTACATCAATGGGTGAAGGAGGGTACCATTATTTCCGAGCATTGGATGGCATCTAAAAATATTAAATAAAACCTTATTTCTTAGAATTGTTTTCAGGATATGAAAGGTGTTAAGACACAGTGAATGCTCAAAGGTTCAGGCCCGAAAATATTTTTTTCCTGAACTGCAACGTGAGCAGCATTGCAAATGAGCTTGGGGCCGGCAGGCTGTTTGCTCTGTGTACTATGCTGTTAACATTAGATTGAAGAACTTTACATTATGAATAAAACATGCTCACAACCAAACACCATTTCTTTCGTGATTTGAACTCGATTCAATATCCAATACAGTAACGCCGCCTCAGGAGTAAAACACACTAACGGATCTAATAAAGAGCCTCTTCTCCCTGAGAGACATTTTACTGTTCACATTACCGCCTTTATTTGGACCGACGTATAAAACTTCTGGCTTCTGGCTACTGAATGAGACTGAAAGGATGATAAACAAATACTGGAAAAATAAGCAACCCCAAAAAAACTATATACTGTGAGGTTAATTTTTAGAAAGCGATCACCGCTGTGTTGCATTATCTGCCAAGTGGTATGCGGTTTATGTGTCCTTTTAGCGACACCTGTTCGGCCAAGAAGGGGAGTTATTTGGGGATCTGGGAACCACCCAATGCATTGCACTCTCTGTGTATGAAGCAAGGGAAACAATGATGAAGAAGAGAAGGAGATTAATAAAGATAAGGGGTATCAATATTTGATCACACCTGAGTGGTAGATTCTCAATTCTGTTTACCATATGCTCTATAATTAACCTCAGATGAAATATTGTTAAACAGGGTTCTGTATCAAAATTGGTCTACAGGGGACTAATTATTCTGCACAATAGGGCAAATTGTACTTCACTGTTTGGCGCTCATTCTTTGTCGTTCATGAATTATATACCGAATCCATATGAAACCCCAACAGATTCCGTCTATTATTTATGACTTACTTAATATAACTGTTTTGCCTCACTAAAAAATGGTGAGTAGCACTTCTAATGGCACAACGTTTCATGTTTGAAGCCCATGTTTTATGCATTGAACACTGAGAAATAAATGCGATAGTGAGTTCGACATTCTGGAAGGAATGTGTGAAATAGTATGTTTCTGGCCCATAATTAGGGCCTTATTCAGCACAAACACAAAGGTAGTTGGAAACATATTAAATATCCTGGTACTGTCTAGATAAAAACTGCAAAATGTTTAATCAAATCAGCCTGAAAATGTTGTCCTATTTTCCATTCCACCTGTTTTTCAGCTGTGGCATTGTCATTAATCATAACCCATAATGTACAATGTTTAATTTAAGGACTTTGCTAATTAGTTATTAATCAGTTATCTAGACATTGGGGCCGGTCGGGGGGGGGGGGGGGGGGGGGGGGGGGGGGGGTGGGGGCGGGGGCTGCATCGGCCATCAAGGCATTTAGCTCTTTAGGGTATAATATTTCCTCAAACTGCACTTTAAATTGGAAACTTCATCTTTGAACAAAGGTGCTTGATATAGTTCCCTATGAGAACCATACAGTGTGTTCTCCAGTCTACTTGTCGATATTGGCCAGAAATTAGATCTTTAATTGACCCATCTCCTCCAGAGCTCCCAACTGGGGCTCTGAAATGACAGCTAAATGAAAACCCCTACGATATAGTGTATGTGCTTAATTGGATGTCTTGGTGTAGGTGCAATATATACTAGAAGGTGGAAAAGATGTGGAGAGAGGGGGCTAAATTGAAGGAAAGTGTTTCATTTCGCTCCGCTGGCAAGATGAGCCATCACATCGTATTAAGGTTGTGCTCTTCATGGATCCTGAGACAGAGTTGAAGGCAATAAAGTTTGAACATCTGACAGGAGAGCGGTCTCTCAAAGTCACGTTGATGCACAGGTCCAAGGGAATATATATACGTCAGGACAGATTTTTCCCAAAGTGAAATGATCCATTTTGATGTGTTAATGCGATCCTGTTTGAAACTTGAAACATGCCGACATGTCCATCAGTAAAGAAAAATGCGTAATTTTTTTTAAGAATTGCCATGTCAAATCTGTTGTTTTTGTAGAGGTAGAGACAGCCAGGATACAAAACAAAGTAGCCACACTACTTTTGAAGCAGTCCATCAAGACCATACAAATCACGTGAGCTGGCTCCCACAGCTGAGACATTTTGGTGCCAATGGTGCCACAGAAACCCCTTACCAAAGTATTCATTATCTTAAACATGATCTTCAATATAGGTCTGTCTCCTGTGTAACAGCATTGAGTTATGTCGTTTGAAATGTGTTTTTAGCTGATGGAAACTTTGAGTTTACAATTTACATCACAGCTAGAAATTGGTCTGTAGTAATATGCATTGATAGCAGCATGAGTAGAAAACATAGCCGTGTATTGTGATAGTTATTAGTGAGTCCAACTACAGGGAGGAGCTCAAAATTATTGCTATGCTACAAATATGATCAAAATGTTTTTTTTAGCTTTTTTGTTGGATGGGCAGCAGAGGAAGTTCGTGACACGCGCAAATACACTTGACGAAAGGTAACTTTGGATTCTGCAAATTGCTGGGCTTAGGGGAGAATTGTCTGAGATTCGATAACGTTGGGCATCGAGGCTGTTCGCAAAGTACTTGTGCAAAGTTTAAATGGGAAGACATTACTCAATACTCCTGTGGGAGGCTAACTCTGGAGTCAAATGAGTAAATACGTTTAGAGAATTTAAGCTCTTCAGATCTCTTTTTGTGATTTCAGCCGCGGAAGAGAGGGGGAAACTGCAGTTGGGGTGAAAAGTTTATAGATCATTTTCTCACAGAATATGACACAGTTGCAGGTGTAGTAAAAAATAATAGAGACCTTTAAATCTTTCAATATGCCCTCCAGACAATTCATGGTCATTTAACTCAAACCAATCTCACATATTACGTTAAGCTATGTCTAGCTGGCCGGGTCATATCCAAGGGTCATCTCTCATCTTCGTCCGCTTATCCGGGGTCGGGTCGGAGGGGGAGCAGCTCAAGCAATCCAAGGGTGTAGAGTGTATTGTAGTGTGTGATGTATGTTCTTCATGTTGTTCTTCATGTCTGTCAGTGTCTGATGTATGGACAATCTGTTTGTGTCATATGTCTAATGACCTGTCATGAAGTGCGACTGTGCCGCAAACCCAACTGCCCCACGGGGACAATAAAGTTTTCTACTACTAGGATAGTATTTGCAAGGGTCTTCTTTGCTTCTCTTAGGAATTTATATCAAAAGAACAACCTGATTCTAGGGGCTGACTGTCTGTTAAAAATCTCCCAGGGGGGCGACGCAGATTTTCCCTTTTTGCCTATGAAATACCTCCTAGCAAGACAGATTTATCTGTGGGGTATATTGAGGCACAAACCCTGTCAACATTTAAGCAAGAAAAAGGGATTGGCGAGTCAAAATCGTATTTTTTTTCATGCTTCACTTTTTTGGAGAAAATGGGTGTACATATTAAAACAATGCTGACCAAGGGAAAGTGCTGGAAAGCTTTGCCTCTGTTGAAGTATACAAAACCCATCAGAATTCATGAGTGAGCCGGGAGTAGAATTTTATTTTGAACTTAACTTTTCGACGCTTCATCTTAGTCTTCGGACTTGTGTTGAACCTATATATCTAAAGAAGCTTATTTTTTTTAACCTATTTTCTATACTCAGCTCTACAGTTTAGTTTGTCATTTTCTGTAATTTCTTTGGTGTTTCAAAGAGCAATCATGACCAAGCGCATTGAAGTTACATCACAACCTATCCATCTAATAAAATGGTCAGGAGATTAGGCAGGAGTTATGTTTGTAAAATGATTTAATTTAGTTTGTCAGCGTGCAAATGTTTCTAAGATCAACATTTTCTAACGAAGAAAACGTAACACGTCGAAGCAGAACGACGATAACAATCTTCGAAAGGTAGTCCATTTTATATGCATTATAAATACACATTATACCAGTCTAAATCCTGCTCAGGCTAACAATCAGCAATCTAGCTATATTTAAACCTTAACTATCTGTGTTTACTTATTCAGTACATCCATACACTTTGTTAAAAAATTGTGAGAATAGCATAGAACCCATCTGACCATGGTTCATTCAACCTTGTGATCTTTCACTCTCCATACTATTTTGTCGGTGGAGAACCATGGCAGCTAAAGCTCCTCCCATTAAGCATCATTGAAGAAGAGGAACCTAGTTATGGGAAGTCAATGCTGCCTCTTAAATATTCAAATGCATTAAAGTTAAAGTAGATCCGTTTCACTTACATTAGATTGCTCAAATAAATCATTTAACATGACTGCTGTAAAAAGGTTAAAAATCCCCTTTTGAATGTACTTTAGTTAAATTGAGTGTGTGCATGTGTGTGTTCACATGTGTGTGAATTATCACAGGATCAAAGCAAAGCGGCCTCTATTCAAGGAGGCTGAGAGTGGTGTGACACCTGCAACAAGTACATGCCAGCTTGTTTCAGCATGATGGATTGTAGAAGTTAGGTGAAGACGAAGAACCAGTGGACTATCTACCCGCTGATGGGATCTATATATTTCAATCCTCTAACTCAGTCTGTTGGTAATTACGATCTTTTTCTGAAAAGCTGATCAAAAGAGAAGGAGCTTAAGAGAGAGGGAGAGTGTATTTCCAGAGCACTGAAAACAATTCTGCACTGTTTGAACCCAAAAGGAGGAATAACAGATTTAAATGAACACATGATATGTGACTTAGAAGTGCAACAGGAAAGATTGAAGTTGAAAAGAGAGGGATGAGAAATTAGCAGAAGAGAGCAGGATTAGTAAATGAAGAACAAAATAAAAAATCCCCTCCCTCCATCCCTCCTCAAGGTTCTCGGCCATTAAGAAGTGCTACGTTTCACGAATGGGTGATTGATAGACAAGATGGATTCCCAGCATCAATCACGGGAGAGATGCCCTCATTGGTCGGAAATGAGCCGGGAGAAGGGTAAAATCTAAATTGTCTCATGCGGAGGCAGGTGCAGTCAACTTTAAACAGATATTCCTATAGCACATTTCATTCACTTATAGCTGATGGATAGCTAGGCAATTTCTCATAAATTACACAAAGAAGTTGCTCTTAAATTGCAACTACAGCACCTTTAGTAGTCCTTGTTGTTGGGTGTGGAGACGAAGGAGACTGGGAGATTGCAGCAGGCCAAGGCCCGTAGCGGCGCCTTGTCAGGATGGCTTGCCCTTTTGGATCAATGTGATTGGGTGGTTCGGGCCTGGCTGCCCAATGGCTCACCATTACTGTGATTACTCACCCACAAGGCTGTTTGGGCTGAACTGTTTCTGTGTCTCCACCCATGTCACAAATCACCAATGTGATTATTATACGAGGCACATCGCTGACAATCTCTACAAGGAATCTGAACGGCAACTCCATGCCCTATACATACATATATAAATAGATCAAAGTTTTCACAAATTAAGTTTGAGATATGTGTGAGTGTGTGTTTGTGTGAGATCTTAACGTAATGGGGTGCTTTGTATGCAGAGCGGGAAAGATTAATGGGTGTTCCGTGCTAATGCCTCTCTGTGTATTGACCTTTAAAAGATTCTAGTGACCATTGATCTGTTATTGAATAGCACACGTCTCTCACACTCAAGGATAACAGAGGAAGTCATCAGTCAAAAGATACCGGGGGTCCTGATAGTAGCCTTGGCCCATTGACACCATACAATTGATTTGCATGAAAAAAAAAATCATTTCATACATTTATAATTAAGCTATGTATGTGGAGACATGCAAGTATGGGTGAGATTTCAAAAAAATAAAGAGCATTGTGCAGTGGCAAAGAAAAAAAAAGATTCTCAACAATAGCTGGATTAGTATTAAGCACTAATGCATAGAATATAATCAAATCAATTCAGGCACTAAGAGATAATGTTCTATCAACAAATACTGAAGAGATAGTTTTACTTTCTTTAAGTTTTGGTTTGGTTTTCTTTTTTCATGTCAGATGTTACTTTAATGATGCTTATAAATCAGGGATGTGAATGTCTGAGAAATCACCCCAGCCGTTGTGCCAATGGTAATGGCTCTGCTAGGTACGACTTAGTTGCCATGAAGCAGGTGATGTTAACAAATTATTATATGTTAAGCTGTAGGCCTACCATAATGGCAGAATTTTTGATGTGATCAAAATGACAAGTCTCGCTAAACTTACCTATTATGTAATTGCTAAAACTTTACTAAGCATTTTTTATGCTTGTTAATGTTAAAGGCCCACTATGCAACTTCGGGCATTTCTTCGCTGTTTTCTTGGTTTTGGCACGCACATTTCTCTACACAGCGCCCCCTACAGCTTCGTAGTAGATATTTCACAACACTGTCGTAACAACTCGTTGACGACCCTTCCCCATGCACTTCTACGCGAGCCATGTGCATTTGTTTTCAAAGAAGCCGGCGAATGCGTGGAGCCATGTCCGAAGTAGATGTTCATAAAGTTTAGGCAATACATTTTTAAAATGGTATATTTGTATTGCAATAAACATAAATCCATCCTTTTTTATAGTTGACGGGGAGAATTTATATCCTAGATTATAATTGTTTTATCTTAGGTTGAACAGAACAATCAGTGTAAGAGGTTTGGCCAACATAATAATCTAAATAAACGAGAACCTGGATTCGGGGATTCAGTCTGTATCTGGGGGACGAGACAGACGAACAGCAAAATGGAATTCCGACGCCTCATTGTTCCGACGTCTCAATGTTCCGAAATATTTCCCATTAGATCGACATGCCACTATTCCGACGGTTCAATGTTCCGAAAACGAAACCCATTGGTCCGATGGTCCGTTAGTCCGACATTTCAAAAAGGAGGCGCATTAGGCCGACGGTTCAATATGCCGAATAGGAAAAATAGTTGGATACCTCGCTCGCTCCCTCTCTCTCTCACTCTCACTCTCTCTGTCTCCAAAATACAACCTAGGCCTACATATCACGTTCACGATGAATTTTGGAGGGCAAAAAGACAACGCTTCACTTCATTTCGACACGGTGTTGCAGCACCATGGACAGAGAGCAGAGGTCTAATTCTCAACACGGGCACGAACACACACACACACACACACACGCACACACACACACACACACACACACACACACACACACACACACACACACACACACACACACACACACACACACACACACACACACACACACACACACAAACACAGAGAGTGAGAGTGAGAGTGAGAGTGAGAGAGAGAGGGAGCGAGCGAGGTATAAAACTCTTTTTCCTATTCGGCATATTGAACCGTCGGCCTAACGCCCCGTGCCCACTACCTCCGTCAGTTGTCCGTTGCCCATTGACTTTGAATGGGGACGGACGCGCAATGCATTGTGGATCCGTCCGTTCAGTTGGAGCGTTCGCCACCGTCAGAAAGTTGAAAAATGTTCAACTTTTTCGGCAGCGACGGTTCCGTCATCCAATCAGATCGCGTATGCAAATGTAAGCACTGTGACGCGACTCGGGCTCTGACAATACTGGAAAGCGGGAAAGCGGGTCATCTTGCCTCGCAACAAGCAGGAAGAAGCGGGAAGAACCCGGCGAACCGATTTGATTGGCTGACGGATGCATCTGCAAAGACTACTCCCCCATCCGTCAGCCACGCCTTCCCACGTCCGTTGACTGACGGTGCAGTGGGCACGAGGCGTAATGCGCCTCCTTTTTGAAAAGTCGGACTAACGGACCTTCGGACCAATAGGTTTTGTTTTCGGAACATTGAACCGTCGGAATAGTGGCATGTCGATCTAATGGGAAATATTTCGGAACATTGAGACGTCGGAACAATGAGGCGTCGGAATTACGGGCAGGCCCCCTTTCAATTTCGAAAGCAACACGGCCGAGTCGGCATCTGATTTGTAGTCTTCTTTTTCTTTCAGTTCACGCTATTCCAGAAAAGCTTGCCCAACGTTTACTCGTGTCTGGCCTCTCTGTCGGTCAGTCTCCCTTTTCTCTTCTTCTGTTCCTCCGACAATGGGTTTCTCTCTCTCTTTTTAGTCGGCTGATCTATGATGAATATAACAATCCCTTAGTTACTTGTGTTTATATCGAGCCGGTTCCGTGTTTGGGGGTCTGTGCCGTAAAGCAATTCGTTACTTCGCGAGACCCGAGACTCCCGCGAGAGTGGGCGGCGGGTCGCCGGCAGAAACATATTCCTTTTCTCCGCCAAGATGCGCAAGGGGGAGTCGAAACAACGAACAATCGAACAAAAATGTATAATAGAACCATCGCAATGACTCTTAGCCTGTTATATTAAGGTAAATCAAGCCAAAAAAGTTGCATAGTTCCCCTTTCACTCGTGTCTGATCTCTTTTCTGGTCCATTCTTCTTTTGTTCCACCGACAGTCGCCTCTTGGGCCCCTTATCAGTCGATTGATCCATGATGAATGCAACAATTGCCTCGAAACTGGCTGTTTATATGTAGCCGGTGCCATGTTTGGGTGTGTGTCTGTGCCGTAAAGCATTTTCAAAACTACAATCTGACTACATTTTCGAGGATACTTCCGCTGCGTTACATCCGGATTGTGTCGGTCCGAACAGATCAAGTTGCATATGCGCTTTTTCAGTGAAGAGGCGACATGGGTAAATGACACACCCACCAATCGACCCAGAAATGGATGCAGAACCATCAGCATAACTCTCAACCTGCATACTTAATGTAATTTTGGCTAAAAAAGTTGCATAGTGGGCCTTTAATAAATCCTTTATTAAACTGCTAATTATGGATCTAAAGCGGGAACAATGCTTATTAAGGTTTTAATAAGCCTGCACGTGTGGAGCGAGGGGTATCTGTTTTGTGCCTCATATAATAAATCCTTTAAAGGCTTTTATTTTTAAGGTAATTTTAAACCGGATGTTCTGTTTATGCAAGTGGATGATGGCTTGACGCATATGCTTAATGAAGTGTTTGACGAACGTTTGGAGAACAAGTCGGAATCGTCAGTACGAGCACTGAACCAACAACTGACAGACAAAAGACAGGAACAAGCGCAGAAAACATGGATAAGAGGAAGAGGTCCGAACTGGAGGATGACTCTGGTAAGTTTAAGAATGTAATGCTTTAGCAACGGTAGCTGGTTCTAGCTAGCTAGCTGTTTGCTAGCTTTTTGGGCTTACATTACTTTCTTTCAGAGGCTTTGGTGTGCTACATTTAGGCTGACGTTTAACCTATGCTATCATATGAAACTAGGTAACTAAACGTATCTAATTACAACAGTTGTGTCATGAATCCATGTCTAAACGGCTTAATGCTTATTGTTACATGTTTGCTAACTGTCTATTGTGGTCAATGTTCTTGGTGTTTCATGTACTCAATAACTGTTAATAAGTGTATATTAAAGGACTTATTAACCTTAATAAGCATTGTTCCTGCTTTAGATCCTGTACCTGCAAAATGCATAATTAGCCGTTTAATAAAGGGCTTATTAACCTTAATAAGCATGGTTCCCGCTTTAGATCCCGGACCTGCAAAATGCACATTTGGCAGTTTAATAAAGGATTTATTAACCTTAATAAGCATAAAAAATGCTTAGAATTTTTTTAACAATGAAATAATAGTTAATTTAGCAATACTCAATAAATGGGTTTGTAATTTTTTTGTTTGTTGCAATTTTAGTTTTATTAACAACTATAAGAAACTCAAACTCAAGACTATTATTAATATTATTAAGCATCAATAAATAGTTAACACAGTTCTTATAAGAGCTTATAAAAGTCTTGTAATCTCACAATGAACATGTTTATTATGTTATTATTAACACTTATAGTCTTATTAACACAAATTAATGTTAATAAGAATATAATGAGGTCTTATTACATATTATACAATGGGGGACCTAAATCCAGCGATCTGATTGGTTCCCAACTGTTGTATAAAGAGCGTATACATAACTGCTATGACGCCCGATCATTTTGTGAAAGTATCACTCCGCGCCTTGAAGAGGAAACCGTTACATACCAAATGTCAAACCGTATTTTTAGTAGTGTGTGTGTGAAGTCATTTTGTCATAATTTTAACAGTTGTATAAAAGCAATAGCACAGTTCACTGAAGTCTAAAATCGGCGAGTGAACTGCTCCATAGGATAAATAGCCGGCGAACCGCTCTATCGGAGCCTTCTCTCGGAGGGACGCTAAAGTGTGTTGCATAGCGACCGTCGATGCATAGCGGCAGCCAGGAGGGACTACTTTTTTGTATTCTTTAACAAAACGGCTACTTTGACTTTCTTTGTTTCTTTTTAAATGTAGTGTGTCTATGACTTTCGTTTCGCCATAACAGTAACCATTGTATAAAAGCAATAGATCACTTCAGTCAGTGGTATGTGCTCACATTATACCACTGTGAAGGGGGTCGCCGGCCCTCCGCTGCGCGTCGGGGCCGGACAACGCCCCTTAACAGTGGTATAATGAGCACATACCACAGCCTTGCGGGATCTATTGCTTAATTATACAACAGTGGTTCTGAGCGAGTAATTTGATTGGACAAAAGACATTCCATAAATTGCCGGCGAACCGCTCTATCGGAGCCTTCTCTCGGAGGGACGCTAAAGTGTGTTGCATAGCGACCGTCGATGCATAGCGGCAGCCAGGAGGGACTACTTTTTTGTATTATTTAACAAAACGGCTACTTTGACTTTCTTTGTTTCTTTTTAAATGTAGTGTGTCTATGACTTTCGTTTCGCCATAACAGTAACCATTGTATAAAAGCAATAGATCACTTCAGTCAGTGGTATGTGCTCACATTATACCACTGTGAAGGGGGTCGCCGGCCCTCCGCTGCGCGTCGGGGCCGGACAACGCCCCTTAACAGTGGTATAATGAGCACATACCACAGCCTTGCGGGATCTGTTGCTTAATTATACAACAGTGGTTCTGAGCGAGTAATTTGATTGGACAAAAGACATTCCATGGGCTCTGCAGGAGCGCTAATATGAGCAACATCACATCACTCGGACTGTTCACCAAACTCAACCAACTGTCAAAATCACTCTGCATTCCAGCTGTAACCAACTTACTTTAACTGACATAAACTGTTACCTTGGACCGAACCTGAACCAGCTTTGCGCCGTAGCCTAAAGATGGATATATTCCCAAATATAACATTTGATTTGATGCACAATCGAGACTCCAGATGTGCCCCGATGTCAGCGTCTGAGCTTGACATGTTGGTGAGGAGCAAAAATGAAGCCAACACCGTAAGGCAAACGGTGTGGGCTTTAAACTGCTTCGAATCATGGCTTTCTCTTAATATCCAAATAAATGTGCATGACACTAAGCCAATATGAATTCAAATGTGGCCTTAAAACGGCACCTAATGTTGAGCTAAACTTTTCGTGTTCACTCCCGTTGGAGTTCATGTGCATTAGAGGTGGCTCGGTCGCGAACAAATCAGTTTGAATGAACGAATCTTTAAGGCGAACAAACCGAACTGGTTCTTCTCTCTCGTTCGTCTCGTTCGTCTCGTTCGTTCTCAGACTCGACTCCTCCCAGACCCACTAGTCGCTGACTCGCTGACAGGTCGTTCACTCACTGTGTGAGTGGTGAAGAGGGACGACATAGAGGCGTCACGACTCACGAGCGCCAGCCATTCGTATGCTGTTCTAGGACTGAGTCTTGGACGCTCTCGTTGAATTTTAGCCAATGAGAGACAGAAATCAACCGATTTCTTGGGAAAAAAACCCAAATGGGCTTAGTGAGCGAGTGTACGATAATACGATTAAATATCAGTGAAATGGTAAATGCATGTTGTCTTCGTATTTTCTGTGTCATGCCAGATTAATAAAATATTTGAATGCCTCGTCAATCTGTCTCGTTCTTTGATGGTTCATTCTGCCGCACTTGACCCGTGCACACATTCCAGGGCTTGTCGTTACCTTTTGTAGGGCCCTATGAAATCAGTTTTATTTTTTTTCCAAATTCTGTTTTATTTTTTTCCAAATTCCGTTTTTTTCCGTTTTAATTTTCATGAATTCTGTTTTGACACTTTAAGCTATTTAAATCATCATAACGAGTGTCAAATAAGTGCGAAAGAATAAAATTCTTACAATTTAATCAGATAGAAGAATACATTTATTAAAACCTCACAACATTGCACTGTTTTTAGTGCTTCAAATAAAAACAACATGACATAAATAATAAAGTGCTTATAAACACTTTTTTTATAAACTCAAATTGTGGTTTGAAGAGGCGTGCCCTGGCTACGGCGTTCATTGTTTTTTATATGGATTTTCGACTTCAAGTGGTCGTCGCACGTTTCTTTGCGTTTCCAATCGATGGTATGTTGACATACTCTAAAAAACAGTTGATCCCCTGATTGATAGAAGAGTTTTGGATATTGTTCGGCTCTGAATTTGGGGGTTAGAACCGAATAACAAGCTTTTTTTGAAGATTTGGGCATTTCAGCAGTCAGCCGCGGGCGCTTCAACTTCTTCTTCGGCTTCTTGTTAGCAGCGGAAGCGGGACCTATTGTTTGCATTCCCGCCACCTAGGCTGTAGTGGTGGACCGGGGATTTTTTTTTTTACATTGTTGTGGGAGTGACTGCTAAACATTCAGTGATGTTAATGTCACCCCTGTTGTTTCCCTTTTCCCTCGAAACTGAATTTCACCAAAATAATGGTGAATTCCGCTCCATTTCGCTGCATATTGTAAATGTGACGTGTGATGTGCCTTGTCCCTGTCACATGTTATATGTGCTGCAGAACAGGAACCTGCTGGAAATCAGTTATTTTACTAAGACAGGCCCGTTTTAAATTGTAACTTTGTTACTTTTAATACTTTCCTGTATAATAAAAATAAAAAATAAAATAAAAAATAAAGTAAAAAAATCGGTAGATTCTGTTTTTATTGTCCGATTCCGTGATTCTGTCCGCGTTTTCGTTATCGCGGAAATCATAGTGCCCTACTTTTGATAACATGCTCTCTTTTAGGTCCTGATATATAGTGGAATTGCATGGTTGTTTTCCATCTAAAATAGCTGTGATGTTTTTTTCTTCGATGAGAGCAAGGAAAGGTTTTACCTTTTCATCGGTCCACACGTAGGCTATCTATTATTCATGTTGGCCATTTGTCGCATGGACGTATTTAAAGTAGGGATGGGCATGATTAATCGACGATCGACTAATTGATCGTTAAGAATTTCGTCTATTACGTTAATTTTTTCATCGATTAAACTAATGCAGTGTGCAATTAAACATTTGACCACACGGGGGCAATATTTAAATTTGCGGCTCCTCCCCCGCAATAAACATCCCGCTTTGAACGGTGAAGTCTTTACGCCTAGCAGCTATAAAAAGCGATAAAAAATATAAAAACTACAAAATGACTATTAATGCAGGCTATGTGGAAAATGCGCCGACTTTGGATCAGCCTGGCTCCGCCCTCTTCCACTACGTAGCTAAGATGCCTGCCGTTGAGTACGAAAATTGTACATCGCCACACACTTCCTGATTTGACCGTTTTCAGTACACTTAGTTTCGCCCGATCTGAATCGGAACGCCCTACGTACTCAAACTTAGACTAGTAAGTACAGATAGTATGGATATTGGAACACGGCGATGTAATCATGAAGCGGACGAGGCCACTGCGAAGTCTGGTGTGGGACCATTATGATTTAAAAAATTACTTATTGGGGAGCACTATCACTCAAGCCTACCACTCAAGGCGAGGTTAGCATCGAAGCAGAAATAAAGAACTTTCTGAGTCCCTGGATTGTGGAAAGTTGTTCCCCCCCTTGCCAAGTTAGCACGGAGGTATTTGTGCATCACGGCAACGTCGGTCCCCTCAGAGCGGGTGTTTTCGGCGGCTGGACTGACGGTCACCAGGCTGCGGTCGCTTCTGACCCCAGAGCATGTCAACATGCTCAACTTTCTGAACAAAAATCCATAGACTGGTTGGTTAAGTTATAACATGATTGTTTTTTGATATTATTATTGTTATTATTTTGGGAAGAAACTAGGGTTGTGTTTATTTTTATGTTGTTTATGTTTGTTTATGAGCACCGGCTTCGAGCTGCATGCTCCGTTGCTTCGAGCAGAGTAGCGCATAACTATTGAACGGATCTCGTTTAACTGAGTTGTTCATCTAATAATAAAGATCCCAATGAGTAAAACACGCTGCATTTGTATTTTCATTTCATTTTGAATATATATATATTTTTAATTTTAATGTAAAATATTAACGATTAATCGACTAATTGTTCGTTAATTCTCCCGACGATCGACTAAGACAACTTAATCGAATGCCCATCCCTAATTTAAAGGATACGAAATTCGTCCCAGCCTTTATACCAGATATACTCTAGGGTCTATAGCATATAACCGCGTTGTCTGATTACAGTTTAATTCATTTTTCACAACCTACCAGCTCTCGTTGTGAAGACTAGTCACCGCGCCATTCGTTTCAATGGGAATCGCAACGGTCTATATTTTCAACATAAAGTGTACATATTTGTAATTTGAAATTCGTACCAGCCTTTATACCACAGATACTATAGGGTCTATAGCATATAACAATGTTTTCTGATTACAGTTTAATGCATTTTTCATAATTTACCAGCTCTCGTTTTGAAGGCAGTGTTAATTTTGGCAGCTATTTTAGATTAAGTCTTGGGCTGCACAGGGTTCTGTTTATGAGAGCCTAAAACACCCGGGACCCCCACCATCATTGCTAAGTCAAGTCTATTATCTTGCTGATATGTTAAACATCAAATAATCAAATACTATCCCATCCCGCTGCGTTTGGTTAAAGTTGTAATGTTGCTCCCTCTAGTGCAGCTGGGTGGAGGGGGATGTATCTTCCTTCCACCACCCGTCCACGGGGAGGGTGCTGAAGCGGCTGGCCCCTGGCCAATGGCGTGGGGTTGCCACACACCCCCATCCTCAGCAGCAAGCCGGGGGTTCCTCCTGTTAGCCCTAGGCAGGCGTCCCTTCAGGACAGTGTGTCTGTGTTGCCGTGAGCCCGTCCGGGTCGATGGACCACCTGAAAGCGGTAGTCTTGCAGGGCCAGGAACCAGCGCGGCACCCTGGCGTTGGTGTCCTTGGCCGTCGCCATCCACTTTAGGGGGGCGTGGTCGGTGACCAGGCTAAAGTTCCGACCGAGGAGGTAGTAACGGAGCTTTTCTAGGGTCCACTTGATTGCCAGTGCCTCCTTTTCCACCGTTGAGTATGCCCTTTCGCTGGCCAGGAGCTTCCGGCTGATGAAGGTCACCGGGTGCTCCTCTCCTGACCGGACCTGAGACAGAACGGCTCCCAGCCCCACCTCAGACGCGTCCGTGTGTACCATGAAGGGGAGGCTGAAGTCCGGGGTGATAAGCACAGGCTCGGTGCAGAGGGCCTGCCGTAGGTGGGAGAAGGCTTAGTCAACCTCCTCCGTCCACTTCACTCGGTCGGGTAGTGCCCTCCGGGTTAGCTCATGGAGGGGGCTGACCAGTGTTGCGAACGCGGGGATGAACATCTGATAGTACCCGACTAGTCCCAGGAAGGACTTGACCTGTTTCTTGGTGGTTGGTCTGGGCCAGGTCCGGATGGCTTGCACTTTTTCGTCCTGGGGTCTCACACAGCCCCTCCCGACTTGATAGCCCAGGTAGGAGGCCTCCCCAGGCCCAGGCGACACTTCTTGGGGTTGGCCGTGAGGCCGGCGGTTTGAAACGCCCCCAGGACGGCTTGGAGGTGGTGGAGATGGATGGTCCAGGTGCTGCTGTGTATTACAATGTCATCAATATACGCGGCGGCGTATTCTCTGTGGGCCCGTAGGATCCGGTCCATCATCCTTTAAAAGGTTGCGGGTGCCCCATGCACCCTGAACGGGAGGACGGTGTACTGGTATAGCCCGTCCGGTGTGGCGAACGCCGTCTTCTCCCGGGACCGCTTGGTGAGGGGGACCTGCCAGTATCCCTTTGTGAGGCCTAGGGTGGATATGAACCGCTTCGTTCAGTTTGCGAAAGTCATTGCAGAACCAGTAGGTCCCGTCTGGTTTGGGAACCAGAACCACCGGGCTGGACCAGGCGCTATGGGACTCCTCTATGACCCCCATCTGCAGCATGCGGGCGATCTCTGTCCTGATGACGGCACGTCGTGCTTCCGGGATGCGGTAGGGTCGGAGGCGGACTCTGACTCCCGGTTCTCTCCGGATGTCGTGGCTGACGGTTGTGGTCCTGTTAGGTCGCTCCGAGAAGACATCCAGATGTTGGAGCACCATGTCCTGCATGTCCTGTGTCTGGCTCGGGCTCAGCAGCTCCCCCACTGGGACCTCTAGAGGGGGTAGTCGAGCGGCCAGCGTCAGGAGAGTTGGATCCCGCGGAGTGGTCAGTGGTTGCCACCGCTTCAGCAGGTTGATGTGGTACAGCTGGGTGGTCTTGCGTCTCCCCGGTTGCCGTACCCGGTAATTGACCTCGCCCACCCGGTCGATGATTTCATAGGGTCCCTGCCATTTGGCCAGGAACTTGCACTCCGAGGTCGGGATGAGGACGAGGACCTGGTCGCCCGGGTCGAAGGTGCGCAGCTGGGCCCCCCGGTTGTACACCCGAGCTTGGGCTTGCTGGGCTCGTCCGAGCTGCTCCCGGACCATGGGCCACACCTGCGCCATCCGGCCCCGCACCTGCTCCACGTGCTCGATGATGGTGCGGTGGGGGGAGGGTTGGCTCTCCCAGGCGTCCCGGGCGATGTCGAGGAGCCCTCTCGGTCGTCTCCCGTAGAGTAGCTTGAACGGGGAGAAGCCGGTGGAGGCCTGGGGTACCTCCCTGATGGCGAACAGGACGTGAGGGAGTAGCTGGTCCCAGTTCTTTCCATCGACCTCCATTACCTTTTTCAGCATGCGTTTTAAGGTCTGATTAAACCTCTCTACCAGTCCGTCGGTCTGGGGGTGGTAGACGGAGGTCCGGAGGTGGCGGATCTGTAACAGACTGAGTAGGTCTTTTAACACCCGGGACATAAAGCAGGAGCCTTGATCTGTCAGGATCTCCCTAACTATTCCCACCCTGCTAAATAAAGTCATTAACTCTCTTGCCACTGCCTTGGCTGTGGCGGCGCGGAGAGGTACGGCCCTGGGTAGCGGGTCGCGTAATCTACCATGAACAGTATGTAGCGTGTCCTCGGCTAGTTCTGAGGGGGCCTACGATGTCTAATGCTAGTCTGTCGAAGGGGACCTCGATCAGGGGCATGGGTATGAGGGGATTCCGTACTGATGGTCTCGGGGCGGTACGTTGGCACTCGGGGCAGGCTCGGCAGTAGTCCTCTATGTCTTTCTTTACCCCTGGCCAATAAAATCTATCTAACACCTGGTCCCTGGTCTTATCCATCCCCAGATGAGCCCCTAGGAGGTGTGAGTGGGTCATGTACAACACCTTGCTCACATAGGTCCGTGGAACGATCAGCTGTTCCACCTCCTCTCCCCCCCTCTGAACTACCCTATACAGTAATCCTCCCCGTGTGCTGTAGTGGGGGTAATGCCGGCAACTCACCGAGTCCCGTGATAGTCCCTCGTGGGTTTGCCCACGAGGTCCCCAGGCGTGTCTTAAGGAGTCATCCTCCAGCTGGGCGGTGGCGAACCGTCCGCCCCTGTCCGCTCGCCCCTCGACGGCCAGGGGGAGGTCGGAGAAGTCGATGAGGGGTGGGCTCTCCCTCTCCTCTGGTGGGGGTGTCGGCTCGGAGGCGGTCATCGTGCCCAGTGTCCCCGGGGGAAGGGATTCTGTGGGCGAGGGTTATGAGCACCGGCTTCGAGCTGCAGAGGCTCTCTGCGGAGGCTCGTCGGACGGGGTTGGCGGGGGTTGGCCTGCCATATAGACGGGGCGGCTTCGTAGCTGGCGCGGTCTCGTCCTTGGATGTCGGGGTCTGGGTGGGCGATGCTCCGCCCCCAACAGTCGTTCAAAGATGGGAGAGTCGCGTCCAATTAACAGGGGCATGGGTAGGTTGGGCACTACCCCGGCCTGGACCGTGAAGGTCCCCTTCGGGGTTTGTACCGTGATGTGGTTGGTGGGGTATGTTTCCGTCTGTCCGTGGATACAACCCACCTCAATGTCATGCCCGGGCGTTCCGCGGGCTAAGTCGGGCCGGATCAAGGTGACCACGCTCCCTGAGTCGAGGAGGGCGTGGGTGTCGCGCCGCCCCACCCGTACCCGTACCGACGACCGGTGTCTGGGAGCACGGGGTCTCCGTCATCCGTCATCCGTCATCCGTCCGCGTCGCTCGGTCCGCGGCTCCCCCCCTCCAGGAGGCGGGACTGTTCCTCCGTAAAGCCGCTGGGTTACTTGATGGTTCTCGAGGAGTTCCACGAGATCGTTCACCGTTCGGGGCTGGTTCCCGGAGGCCCAGCGTTTGGCGCCGGGGGGAAGAGATCGGACGCAGCGGTCTATTACGAGCCGATCCAGCAGAGGGGGGCCGTCGCCTTCTATGAGCCACCGCTCGGCCAGCCGGATGAGTTGGGAAATCTGGCTTCTCACTGAGAAGCCAGAGGGGGTCGTAGATCCAGTCGTGGTAGCGCTGCGCCTGGGCGGGGAGGCTGTGTCCCTAATGGGCGAGGATGGCCCGCTTGAGCGTCGGGTAATGCCCCGCCTGGTGGGGGTTGAGATCCCGGTAGGCGCGCTGGGCTTCCCCGGTCAGGAAGGGCGCTAGGATGTGGCCCCACTTGTCCGCTGGCCATTGTTCACGGTCCGCGGTCCGCTCGAACACCTCAAGGTACGCCTCGACGTCGTCGTCCGGTCCCATCTTGGTCAGCCTTTTCGTGGGGGCGGCGGATGCAGGTCCCCGAGTGAGCTGCTCGGCCATTCGGACCATGCATCTCCGTAGGACGTCTATCTCCTCGTCCCTCGTTGGCGGGTTGGTCGGCGTGCTCCATCGTGGTCTGGGTTGTGTTTTAGTCCAGGGATTGCGTTGCCCGTATACTCCACCACTGTGGCAACCCCTTTCGTCGGCGGCGGGGATTCGGGAATTAATCACTCATCGCTCACTCCTGGGGGGGGGGGAAACGTTCTTTTTAGTAACGTCTCTTCCCGGTCAGCCCTTCTCCTCGTCTCCCCCGTCCTCAGCCCTTAAAGTAGGGCTGGGGGTAAACGATTATTTATTAAACGATTAATCTGGCGATTATTTCATCGATTAGTCGACTAATCTAATGACTAATTGGATGGTTATCTATCTGCTGTTGCTCGATTAATAAAAGTGCTCAAATAAATACCAAAAAATTCTTAATAATATACTTTATTTAACAACAGTTTTGCACAGCAAAAAACCTTCTGCTTTACACAAAATAAAATAAATAAAATAGTTTCACTGTTATACAAAATGAAAGGCCAGCCGTGCTCAAATCTGCCAGTGTGAGTGTGGCCAGTCTGGCCAGGCCAGGCCAATTTGGCCACTTGGGAGAGGTGTGCTGCTATGGTACGGGCCGCTACGGTACAGATGCTAATGAGCCGACACGCGCAGTCGCGCACACGCACGGCTACGCAACCTGAGCTGGATGACGTATAGTCCATGCGACGACCACGGACATAATAAAAGCGATGAGCCTTCTTTCCCATTAAACGGTAAACATATATCCAAATAAGCAACGGACTCAGCAAAGTGCGAACTGTGGCCGTTTCTCAATTCCTAGCACACGTACTACGGACTCGATGACTTGCAAGCACGTACTTGGCAAGTCCGTACTTCAAGCACAGACTTGCGAGCACGCGAGTACGTACCTGCAATTGGAACAGCAGCGGACTCGATGACGTCACCACCTCTGCTCGTCCGTTAACTGTGCTACGGCCTCATTTAGGCATATACTACTGAACAATATAAACAAATGATATAAAACAAAATCCCAGCCTCTTTCATTTTCAAATAGTATGTAAATATTCTGAATGAATACAAATTGAAAAGATGTGCGTGTCCTGTCATGTGTATGAGGCTATACACACGCGACTTTATATTGTGGCAACCTGGCACATTGAGCGCACCAACTCCTCCCAAACAGGACACCATTTCGTTGGTGAAAAGCCACAAAAAGGCATGTTTAATTTACAGAACATAAAAGTCTCTCCAAAACACAAATAACGTAAACCTTGAGGAATCAACGGTCCCCTCCTTCGTGGGTGGAATCCCGTCACCCACGAGGACCGGTCTCTCCGTGCAGGAGCTCCAGGGCTGGGAGAGCCCTGAATGAGTGGAGAAGCGGGCTATTTAAATCCTGCTTCTCCACTTGTTCTTCAGGTGCTCTCAATATCCTTAATTGGCCTGGGCCGGGTTGCCACACTCCTCCACCCTTTGCTGAAGCCTCGGGTGGCCTTTCGGATGGGCGGCGGCCCGACGCGCAGCATGGCTGCTTCTGCTGCCGGCGTGGCTCGTTTTGCGGCCTCGTCTCCCGCGACCTCGTCTCCCGCGGCCTCGTCTCCCGCGACCTCGTCTCCCGTGGCCTCGTCTCCCGCGGCCTCGTCTCGGGCCGCGTCGTCTCTGGCGGCGTCGTCTCTGGCGGCGTCGTCTCTGGCGGCATCGTCTCTGGCGGCATCGTCTCTGGCGGCATCGTCTCTGGCGGCATCGTCTCTGCTGCGCCGGCTCCGGCTGCGTGATGGTCTGGTTTGGGGGTGGCTTGAGGTGGGCGTTCCCACCCAAAATGGCCCGTAGCTCGGTCGAGTTGCCTGCATTCTCCACCATATGTGGCAACCCGGCACGTTGAGCGCACCAACTCCTCCCAAACAGGACACCATTTCGTTGGTGAAAAGCCACAAAAAGGCATGTTTAATTTACAGAACATAAAAGTCTCTCCAAAACACAAATAACGTAAACCTTGAGGAATCAACGGTCCCCTCCTTCGTGGGTGGAATCCCGTCACCCACGAGGACCGGTCTCTCCGTGCAGGAGCTCCAGGGCTGGGAGAGCCCCGAATGAGTGGAGAAGCGGGCTATTTAAATCCTGCTTCTCCACTTGTTCTTCAGGTGCTCTCAATATCCTTAATTGGCCTGGGCCGGGTTGCCACAATATATATAGATTTATATATTATCTTGTATTATTATTATTATTATTATTATTATTATTATATTATATAAATATATATATAAGTTAAGAGTAACTTAAGCTACAGTTGTGCGTCTTCTCCATTGTCCGCCATCGTACTGCTGCGAGTGCGAAATGCATCCTGGGATTTATAGCGATTGCAAGCACACACGAGCCACCTCCGATGCATGCTCGGTGAAACCACGGCGAGATCGAGCACGCATCAGGAACACTTACGGGTTTTACGACAGTACTCGCTTGATGCGTGCATCGAATTGGAACAGTGCTCGGGCAACGACTGATGACGTTTCACGAGTCCACGAGCACACGAGCACACACAAGTACGCGAATTGAGAAACGGCCTGTGTTCTCTGTGTTGTTGTCCATTGTCCACGAAAATCGTCGACGGAGAAATCTGACGTCGACGAATTTTTGGTCGACGTGTCGCTACAGCTCTACCTTAAAGCTCCTCTCTCGTCCCCGTCCCCCAGGTGCCCCCAATGTCCTTGATTGCCTGGGCCCGCTTGATGCTCCCTCTAGTGCAGCTGGGTGGAGGGGGATGTATCTTCCTTCCACCACCCGTCCACGGGGAGGGTGCTGAGCGGCTGGCCCCTGGCCAATGGCGTGGGGTTGCCACAATGCGTACTTGAGTGTTTTTTGGGTAAAATGCCCCTATAAATCACCATTCAAGACACTTCCATTTGTGGTCACAGTTCAGCAGATGGTTATTCATTACATAATTTACAAATGCTATCAATAACCCACTCTCAAACCCTGTTAAGTTAAACTGGTAGTGGCACAAACGTTCCTGGATAATATCCTCAGGTTTGTAAAGGACACGCCATACATTCGCATCTCTTGACATTCTAACCAAATTAACTCGAAAATCAAAATGAGAAATCACGACATGTGAACAGATTTAAAAAGTGTATGCTTATATTTATGTGTCATAACTGCAAGCATGGCCTTAATTAAATTGAGCTGTGCCTGGACTAGAATACAGTGACTTAATGCAAAACATTATGAATGTGCTTGTCTGCTTAGTTATCATACCCTCCTCACATTTACATTTTTATCGTTTAGAAGTCTCTTTGTCCAAGTGACTTACCTGCAAGGCTGAAAACCATCAAACAATCAATATTGGAACAACAATTTATTTAAGTGCTGCTGAATCTGATTTACAAATTCAACCGGGTGTAGGAGAGACGTGGGTAGAATCAAAGTATGGGCTTGTTTTTTTGGATGTATTGGGTTAATTACTTTTTATCTTGTTTGAGTGAAACAGTGTTTGAGTGAAACAATTGTCAACAAATACTCAAAAGTGCCAAAGGAAAATCCACAAATTCAAAGTGTTTTTATTGTTTCCATAAACATTACTAATAGTTGTTCCCTTTTCTTTCACTGTTCAAATACGGAACCCTAATGGTTTTATGTGTCACATTATCAATGAGTTGTTAGGTACACAATATAATAGTATCTAAAATTGGATCCGTCATTTTGATTGCTGTTAATACAAATGTCCTTGAGGTTAAATGTGCATGTACTACCAGTTAAAAAGTATTGCATTTGGAAAACTGCATTATTCATTGCAATCGGGATGCAATGAGTTGAACAACAAGTGTCAAAATACAAATTTCAATGAATACCAATGCAGAGATCAGCTAGTAATCTATCATTTGGATCATGAGAAACACAAGAGAGTATCCTGAAAAACAGCTGTGATTTTAAAACAATTTTGTAATCAACCATTCCAATACTTTGACTTTCGATTAGAGGACTAAAGCAGCAAAGTGTTTTTTTGTTAGAATGTTACCCTCTTGAAGTGTGTAACAAAGTAACACACCTTTGGATCCACCACATATAGGGAACATAATGTTGTAGCTTTCTGTTAAACACATATGTAACTAAATTATGTGTCTGTGTGTCAGTTTTATCTGATGCATAATTTTGTAACTTCCGGATATGTCATGTTTATGAAAATCTTTGGTTTATTCTCTTCTTGGTTAAACTATCCTGTCATATATCCTGGCTATCACACCTGTATTTCCTGTAAATAATCATTATATATTATAGTATAAATTGTATCTTTATCCAAATGAGTAAAATCCTTGCGCTAGATAATTTAGAAAATTCAAAAACAAGAAGAGGACCAACTCAGGTCACGTTCCACCCCAGCAGGGTATGCCGAACCTCTGCAGCAAAGTGTCACGTTTAAGGCCCCAAGCGCATTGCATCCACCTGGATGAATGCAGCCCTTTAAATTGTAGCATAGCATGTGTCATACACTGAGAGCCCATGCATTATGAATGAATATGAGTTGTTTTCCAATTGCTAGGTGTAATATAGACCTTTTAGTCCTGTTTCAAAGGACTACTTTTAATGTTTTTCAGGCATTTATTTCCTAGCTCTTTTTATTTCGATCTGCTACATTAAAGTGAGTGGGGCATAGTTATCGCACAGATTCAGACAAAAGCAACCGGACCAGAACAGCAATGAAGAATATCGAACCGGTTTCAAAGAATCTTCAGGTTCTTTGAGGGGTGGTAAAATTGCATCTCTTGAGACCCCCTACTACACTCTAGCCATGATGACTTCAGCCATGACCCCCTCTCCCAAAGTTGGCAGACTCTTTATTGGCATCTGTCGCATAGTGGTAAGGGCCTGGTGCATTACAACTACCTATTATATGCTGTAGTGTGGGCAAGTAATTAATGCTGTTCTGGTGCTGTTGGTCTGAGATAACCACACCACACTAATTAGAATATAATAGCTAGAAATAAAAAGCTGGGAAATAAATGTGACATTATGAAAACATGTGGCATTATGAAATAAATGTGTAATCATAAAATAACACACCCCTGAAACAAAGAAATGTTTAAACAAATAAATAATTTATGAGATGAAAGTCCCCTGACATATATTGAAGTAGTCCTCTCGAAAAACGTCATAAATGTTACATATTTTATATATTGCCTCGTTTATTTTTCTGGATTTATTATATCAACATATTTATGTTGATTAAGAATAATTAGGTGAGTGCTGCATGCATGCAGTGCTCAACTATTGTTCTTAATAAGATTTATTCTTTCTTTCTTTCTTTATTATTCTCTACAAACTTTGGGACCTATCTCCTTCCTCGATTCTTCACCTAGAGACTCCATTCAAATTCTAAAGTATTACTTTTTATACTTTTTAAAATATTCTGCTTTTAAAATATTATCTTTTTTAACATGGGAGTCAATGGGAGGATGGCTGAACCGTCCTAGGTACTTCAAACAGTTTAAGACGTAACTAAATCAATTGTCAACCGTTTAACTTCGTTCAAACCATTTAACAAATCTACACACTTGTATCTTCAATAATATCCAAACGGAATTTCGATATCATTTCAACTTTCTTCAGAATCACAGTTTTAGTTTCATACCGGATTTGTTTTCAGTTGGCCTCATTGATTTACGTTGACGCTGGAGCGTGGGACGTTAAGCAGTGTTGCCAGATTTGGCGGTTTTTTCTCGCCGGATTGGGCTAGTTTGGAGGACGTTCAGGCAGTGTTGCCAGATTGGGCTGTTTTTCCCCACTCCATTGAGCTACTTTTAAAGGGGACTTATTATACCACCAGGTGTGAGTGTGATTAGCCTTACAAGCCGTTTCGAAAATCGGCCTAATATGACATCACTAGTGGGTGTGTCCACCTAGATCTGTGCTGGATAGATGAGCAATGTTTACTTCAGTCCACTGGGTAGGCTGGTAGATAGATCTATCCAGCACAGATCTAGGTGGACACACCCACTAGTGATGTCATATTAGGCAGATTTTCGAAACGGCTTGTAAGGCTAATCACACTCACACCTGGTGGTATAATAAGTCCCCTTTAATTACGCACCGGCTCGCTATTCTCTTAAAGACACACACACACACACGCACACATACACACTCACGCGTGCGCGGCGCACACACACACACACACACACACACACACACACACACACACACACACACACACACACACACACACACACACACACACACGCACACTCGCACACACTTTTGAACTTTTGTTCAAATGCCTTCGCTTGATTTAAGCCATTTAATGTTTCTTTAGGTCTTAATCTATGTGGCTTTTTGAAAAATATTTTCAACCTCACTTTGTACTACAGCAACCGCATTTTCTGCAGGAAATGCATTTTCTAGTTAATTATACTACTCTTTCTCCTCTCATGTTGTCAGTTTCCTTAATGTTAAGAATAGCATAGTTCAGAGTTTATATATTGAGCTTCTACACACATGCACATGCAGATGAACAAAACGTAGTATTCAAATTAGCTCAATGATTGAATCAGTCTCCCTGAAAATCGAAAGGGCAAGGAAGTATGAGGTCAGATTGAGCTACATTAAATAGATACAATATAAGGAACCAGTCAGTTGGAAATAACATAATCAGATATAGGAGTGAATGTATATTTGAAAACATATTTAAGTGATCAATAACCAACCATATTCTCCAACTTGGAGAAGCCTGTTTGTGCCGGTGCATGTTTCTTGCTCATCAATCTTCCCGTGAAACTTTGAATGTATCGTTCAGGCTACAAACGATGCCATATTATATCTGCTTAAGAATGAACTCTGTGATCCGTGCTTAAGGAGAGATTTAGCTGAACAAATCACTCTCTCCGCCGCTTCAATTAACCTTTAACATCTTGTATACATCTTACAACCGGAAATTTGCATATTTTAAACAAAGCTATAATACCTGTGTCTCTGAAAATGTTTCAACTATTTAGATTATTAATCATTAGTAATACCGCCCACCATCACCTATAATTGCATCCGGTGATGCATTTTGTGTGTAGGCGAATATATGTGGTGTGTGTGTGTATGTGTCTGTCTGTCTTTCTGTTTGTGTTTGTGTGTGTGTCTGTGTGTGTGTGTGCATGTGTGTGAGTTGGTGTGTGTGTTTGAGTGTATGTGTGTGTGTGTGTGTGTGTGTGTGTGTGTGTGTGTGTGTGTGTGTGTGTGTGTGTGTGTGTGTGTGTGTGTGTGTGTGTGTGTGTGTGTGTGTGTCTGTGCAATGCAAGAGAGATCATCAGAGTATGAAACATACATCAATGTATCATAATCAAGAGATGTAATGACGTCCAGTTCTAGATGAAATCAATGAGATAATTCTCTCTCTCTCTCTCTCTCTCTCTCTCTCTCTCTCTCTCTCTCTCTCTCTCTCTCTCTCTCTCTCTCTCTCTCTCGCTCTCTCGCTCTCCGTTACTGTCTCACTCTACCTATTTGCCTCTGCACAGCAGTATTGCAACCCCTTCGCTAAAATATGCATTTTCATGTTGGCCTCAAAGGTAGCAGGAAGAGAGATTGGGGCTGCGATAACCCGGTCTGTGTTTTACAACTAAAATTATGTAGGAATAATGTAGTAGTAATAAATTACCAGTAATAATTGCAATGTTCCCGTGCTCATACACTGGATTTAACCATTTAAAATTATGATACGATAATATGCATAAATAATGAATAACATGAGAGCCATAGATAAATGAACAACAAATTAACCTTTGTTAAGTTAACCTGAGATTCAAACATGAATGTGCCTTTTAATTTTCCTTCAGCCTATGTTTGGTAACCTTTCATTAACTAAATATAATTGTGTGTTCAGAAAAGATGGCAATATATGTCCATTGATGCTTGGATTTGTTTTAAATGCCAGCAGAAGGTCTTTTTTCCTTGCAATTCCGGCTGAGCTGACTATAGGAGCGTCACTTCTTCCTCTGAATACTATTTAATTAAATCCTGCATAAGTTGCTGTGATCTTTTTTCGGGACTAGATATGTCTGACTGTAAAAGCAGCTTCGTTATTTTTTTAGAAGACACGTATCACCAATTCTCAATGTATGTAAATGTCTTTACGTCAGACTGTATAAAATGAATGTAGCTCTGTGGTTTGAACTTCAATATAGTCATTAGCAAAAGCTAATCGCAATGAGATAGAGGCTACTTTGGTGACTAGAAACAGTTAAAGAACAACGTGGATGTTAGTTGGAAAATAGAGGAAAGGATTGCAGTCAATTTATTTTATACATGACAGGACCAAGTGCCTTTACGGAGACATTTAAAGGAGACAAATGGTGAATTTAATGGTTTTCCATGGATTCATTTTACAGATAAACACATACCCTTCAATGAATTACCATGTGAACGGTGGCCTGCCGCGATCGCAGACCGTTGCGCAGGAGGGGAGGCCGGGGCATAACGCTCATGAAAGATGGCACTTACAACGGGGCTTCTCTCCAAGACATCGCAGGGGCTGTGATAGATTGAGGGGGGCCGTGTGCGCAGTGTGTTCTCCAGGAGGGACTGCCTGCACCTGATAGTGATCAGAGCCAACTGGGGGAGGGAGTTCATCAGATAGAGATGCACTCACCTCTTGCTCACCTCTGGCATCCTTACCCGATGAACAGTGGGGATCGAACCCACAGGAAACATTCCCTGAGTTTGATGGAGTGCATTGCATCCCGTTCAAAACCTTTTTTTTTTTTGCTCCCTCCCCTTTTTATGGTCCCTACTGTAGTGCTGTTCCTTTTCCATTGCTGGAACGAGCGCAAACGATCTGAGCATCCCTGCTTTCCTTGTTTCAAAAGCATGTAGGCAATGACCCGCACATTGGCATTTCATTTGAATGGCAACCTGTCATCATAAGGCTCTTTTTTTCACATGACACAATACTTAAACGCTTTAAAGGGATACTTCATATGCTAAAGCTATTACTGTTGTTCGTTATGTGGTTTTTTCTACGTGCGCTTATTCGTCGTTTAATGTTCCGACCGTTAAATTTCGTCTATGAAATATGATAATCTATGGCCTCTCAGCGCAAGCTTAGTTGCTAGCTTTGCTAATGCTTTCATTCTGCGGGGTGCTCGCCGCGCGCAGCCTCTGCAAAGCCCAGCTCCCGCTCTCCGGAATGACTCATTGTCTTAACATTAAAGTTTTAGAGGTAATTA
Organism: Gadus macrocephalus; assembly: GCF_031168955.1. Taxonomy (NCBI): domain Eukaryota; kingdom Metazoa; phylum Chordata; class Actinopteri; order Gadiformes; family Gadidae; genus Gadus; species Gadus macrocephalus. The sequence goes on from NC_082393.1 coordinate 19,568,146, forward strand.
CACAATTTAAGGGGGATCTTTTTTTCGTTCTTTTTAAAGGCTTCATTTAAAGGCCATTAAAACAGTCACATCGAGGAGAGACACTGCCGTTGAAGTAATTTCCATGGGGAATCTAAAGACAATTTCGCAGAGCGGCACAAGTCGTTCGTTCATGCGATGCCACTTGGTAAAAGGTCGATGTGGAATGGCCCCAGGATGCCCCAGAGAGCCGGAGTAAAACAGATTAAGATCCACGTACCGTATTGATAAACCATCACGGACACTGTGAACAACCCACCGGGACCCCTTTGACATGTTGTGTTTGAGTGAGATTTCCCTCCACCATCCGCCGGGAATGTCAATGCGTTGTCATAGCCGACGATGTAAAGGGTTGTTGTCTGTGGGCGACGGAGTCATATTCTCCTTCTCTTTCAGGCCTTGTGAGACGCATACATGAGGTCACGCAGGGTAAGGATAAGTGCATCAGAAGACTTATATGAATAAATGGAAATTGCATGAGCCTTGATGCATATTATAAACCACTCATCAAATAGCTCTCTCTGTGTGTGTGTGTGTGTGTGTGTGTGTGTGTGTGTGTGTGTGTGTGTGTGTGTGTGTGTGTGTGTGTGTGTGTGTGTGTGTGTGTGTGTGTGTGTGTGTGTGTGTGTGTGTGTGTGCGTGCGTGCGTGAATATCTGTTTGGAGTTGGATTTATTTTTGTTTCTAAGTTTCAAAACTTCTCCTCTCCCCTTTCTTCTCTCTTTATAACTTGAATCATACCTGCAGCACCTTTAAACACATGTATTTATGCAAACATTAATACTGTTTCTCACTCATCAATATCCAAGCCTTGTGTTAAATGTATGTTGAAATGCAATCAGCAAATGCCCTCATTTTGTTGCTTTGGCCTACTAGCAAAGCAAGCGAGTTGAATCTTAATTAAATTACGCAACCAAACTGTAGCCTCAGGCTTTGCATAAAATCTACTGTTTGGTAAGTCCCACAGCTAAACCCAGCATGCAGCCTACAGTGTCAGTGGTAGAGTGAGAATACGAGCAAACTTTACAATGGCTAATTCAACAATAAAATGAAAAAGGAATTACTCCATTCTCTCTGTTTTCTCTGTGGGGCGAAACATAGCACAAAAATCAATTTGACGAAATTGTGTACCATAATGGCATGGATTAAAGCTTTTTGTTGCATTGTTTACATCAATTTGTTTTCAAAACGCTCCATAGCACTCTGTCAGGCATACAATGCAATAACAGCATTACAAGAAAAGGTATTCCTTGGGAAAAACCTTCACCTTGGAATTTCAGGAAATTCAATCATTCCTTGCCAAAAACTGGACGGGCAATGTGAGGAAGATTATAGTGAATGCCTACTTCAAACGCCAAATCCCTGAAACTGCAAACGTGCACAGGTTTAACAGTTTTTACAACCTCTTCAACTACAGGTGCCGACATATATACAGGTCTCTATGCAAAAGAAGCGCAGTGCAACTAGGGATAATAATTGAGATGTTAGTCATTCAAAACTGCCTACCCACCACAACAAACATGGTTGCCTAACAGACCATGAGGGAACATTGAATCTCCCCCGATCTCTGTTTATATTCTACACTTAATCTCTAGATACAACATAAACCCTTCCACCCCACCCCCACAGCCGGGTCGCTGCCCATGAACTCGAACATGTGTTTGCAGGAACAACTTCATTACATGCCGCAACCATGACAACACATAAATCATGGCCAGCCACATCATATACGGTATAAATATGTATAAGAAACATGGACTTGTGCATACACATATTGACACATACACACACACACACACACACACACACACACACACACGCGCACACAGGCACACACACACATAAACACACATGCATACACAGGCTATACTTCATTGAACTCTATTACAAAGACCACTCCTCAGACATTGTGAATTCCTGATGATTTGATTTCAAAAGAAAATTGAAGAAAAATGTTTGTCTGCATGCGTGTGTGTCCTAGCGCAGGTGTAGGCGTGCGCATGTTTTTCCGTGTGTGTGGGTCTTTGAGCTTGTGTCAGCTGTTTGTATATACTTGGTTTGCGGGAGCGCGACAGCAGGGCTTTACCAGTGATACCGCGGGCAGCCTCTGCTGAGCGGAGCTGCTGTACATTAGCTGACAGAAATAGGCCTCTCTCTGGAGGGCCCCAGGCCTCATTGAACAGAGGAGGTGGGCACGGTAATTATATATTGGGCCAACCTCAAATCGCTTCCCATTAGTCTGTTTCCAAGCCCGTAGCGCTACTAGCCTTGATACGTCGCATCGCTGACACACACACGCTCACACATGCACAAACCCATGGCCGCACACACACACACACTCTCACAGGCGACACTGGGGAGACACGGCGGAGCAGACTGTTTGCTGTAACCGCGACCCTAATTTATTAGAACCTTAATTGGGTGTCACCGTGCACCACTCTGGCCGACACTCACTCAAACAGTGTCATCTGGCCCCATTTTGTTCACAAAGAAGAGAGAGAGAGAGAGAGAGAGAGAGAGAGAGAGAGAGAGAGAGAGAGAGAGAGAGAGAGAGAGAGAGAGAGAGAGAGAGAGAGAGATTTATAAGCCTGTCTCTCACCCAGTCCATGTCCCTCCTCTTTTTCTTCCACTCACAAGGTGAGTTCCTTATAAAAAATAAAAAAGGCGAATTCCGGAGACATCCAAGCCTGGCAGCGGTGGCTGCCTTTGGGCAAAGCATTAATGGAGATACTTTTTTTTTTTCCAACTGCATGGTCACCTGCAACTTAAGAAGCATCGGGGTAGCTAGCGGGTGGAGACATTTGTTCTTGAGGATGCACACACAAACATCAAACATGCATATGAACACTCGCACATGCACATGAAGAAACATACTGACAAATGTATGCTCACCCACATGCCTGCGCACACACGCGCACACACACACACACACACACACACACACACACACACATGCTTACCCAACATATAATGCTGAGACCCCAGGGGAAAATGTATGTGATGTGACGGTGTAGTGTATTGGATGTGTTTGTGAGTATACATACAATTGTTCTCACAAAAAAACACAGAGATACAAACACACTCATACACATTCGCATGACCTCATTAGGACACACACACATACACACACAGACACAAACACACACAATCCTATACAACACACAAATACACATAACAATGGCAATGCACACTCATGCATTTATTCAGGCTACACAAACACGCATCCACATTACCCCTCTGTATCAAAAGTAGACACATACACCTAGGTCAGGTTGCCAGGAAGAAAGAGAGAGAGTCAGAAAGAGAGAAAGGGGATAGAGAGAAAAAGGTAGAGAGAGAAAGAAATTGAGAGAGACAGAGAGAGAAAGAGAGAGAGCAGCAAACGCTAAAACACATCAACCCATTCAACCGGAAAGGCCATCATTAGTGTGGGGGTGGGCGGAGGGGGGTCAGACGGGGACCTCCACACTTTCAACGGGTGGCACGGTTTCATTTTATTTATTTATTTATCCAATCGTTTGGCCCTGGAAACTTCTAACTATTTTAAATGTGGGGAAGACGGGAAGCACACATCACAAGGGCTGACTTGGTTTGGACCACACTCGTACTGTATTGTATTTCCAAGTCACGCTCGGCCAGGGAGAAGGAATTCATACTGTCTGTGTGCCGGAGGAGTAAAAAAGGAAAAAAAATGTACGATTATTATTGTGGAGGTTCTGGCGTTTTTTTCGGCACACAAAATCACAAACATCTATAGAATGGATGGATGGATGTGTTTTTTTTTTGTTTATTATGTCCTTTTCAGAGGGGGAAACTCATGGTTTAACTTGCACTAATAATGAATGAAATGCTAATTAGTGGCCTGGCTAGGAACAGCAAGCCTGTTCAGAGACATTCAACGTCCCCCGACGTTGGCCAGAGAGAGAGAGAGAGAGAGAGAGAGAGAGAGAGAGAGAGAGAGAGAGAGAGAGAGAGAGAGAGAGAGAGAGAGAGAGAGAGAGAGAGAGAGAGAGAGAGAGAGAGAGAGAGAGAGATGCGCCGAGGCTCAGACTGACAGCTCCCACACACACTCCTCTCATCCAGTATTGATGAGATGAGGCCATGCTGGCTGCTCCTGAACAGGTCCCCGCCACCAGCCTCAATACGCTCACACAATAAAAACAACTCTGAATAGAGCACATACATACAAATGTCAATCCCCCCCCTACTCACAAACCCACACCCAATCCATATCTTTCTTGGCCAAAAGAAGGTTCTAGGTTCAAACTGTCCCCAGTCACCCTCTCATTGTCAAGCAAGATGTATGCCTGCCCGGTCCGTAAGGAACACGCCTCTCTATCAGAATTCACTAAAAGTCGCTCTGGATCCAATTGAATCTCCGAAATGACCGAAAATATATAAACAAATAAATAAAAATGTGCAAAGTAACAACTCCTCACTCAGCCTTCTCACCTTCTGTCTGCTTCCTTCCTCTGAAGCAGTGTGCCTCTCTGTGTCACCCTTACACAGACTCTGCATGCATATGTACTCCCCACCACAGCCAGGGCTCCAGCTGCTGCCGCTGTAGCCCCCGGGCGATGCCTCCCTCTCATTGCCTTCATGTTGCCAGCGTTGAACACATTCAAACCCCCCCGCTCCTGCCATGGCTGTTCAATCTTTGCTTTCAGTCTCAACAACCATCCCAAGACTGCCAAGTGGCGGCAAAGAACCATGAAAATAAAAATAAACCGAAATGTAGCTAGCCGAAATGTAGTTAACTGAAATTAACCTAGCTGAAATAAAAAAAAGCTTTCCCCTCCAAAACACAAATTTATTTTTTTTTCTTCGTTTATTTTTAACGTATTCTCGAATTGTCATCTTCATGTGTCACAACAAGGTCAGGGCTTGTTTAGCAGTGACTAAATTCTTGAGAACATGCATCTCCCTTAATGAGGAAAATCAGCACACACACACACACACACACACACACACACACACACACACACACCAAACCAGACATGCTGGGTACATTATCGTGTCTGAAGTGGAGTTGTGGAGTTGTTCGGATAAAAGTGGAAAAAGTTCTCTCCTGGTGGAGCTACAGTCTCAAGAGTGTGTATATGTGTGTGTGTGTGTGCGTGTGTATGCGTCGGGGGTGGTGGTATATTGACGCAGGAAAGTGAATGCAAAATGATTAGGCTCACTCAGGAAAAAAATGTGGAGTGCGGGGGGGTTGGGGTGCAGGGCTGTGGCTGTGTAGGAAATTGGGTATAGGAATGCACCTCCATAATACATCGCCTTAATACATGATTTGTATTAAAGACAGGGGATATATTAATGAGGAGATGATCGACCCACCGCATAACTCCAATTATGGGGCATTTTGTTTGGCCTCAGCATTGTACACCCACTCTATACAGCAGACTGTGTGTGTGTGTTCGTGTGTGTGTGTGTGTGTGCGTGTGTGTGTGTGCGTGCGCGTGCGTGCGTGTGTGTGTGCGCGTGTATGCGTGCACGCTTGTGTGTGTGTGTGTGTGTGTATGTGGGCTGCAGATATGCAATCAAGAGTAGAGCAGGTGTCCTTGTTATAGGTGCGCATCTGTGTGCAGAATCAGCCAGAACCCTCCGTCCCCACTGCTCACCTCCAAACTTCCCCCCTATCCACATCCGTACCTCCCTCTACCCAACTCCATATCTCCCCTCTACCCTCCTCCATTCCTCTCCCCTTTATACATCCATACCTCCCCCTACCCACATCCATATCTCCCCCCTTTGAATCTTCATATCTGCCCTCTGCCCACCTTCATTCCTCCTCCCTATTTACATCCCTACCTCCTCCTATCCACCTCCATATCTCCCCCAAACCCACCTCCATTCCATCCTCCTATGTATCTTCATATCTCCCCTCTACCCTCCTTCATCCCTCCCCCCTATATACCTCCATGCCTCCATCTACCAACCTCCATTTCTCCCCATTGCCCTCCTCCACCCCTCCAGAGGTTTGTTTGGTATTAGCTGCGCTATAGATAGATAGATATATACACTGTGACTAGTCATAGTCAGCAGCCATACGATACCCAGTGTTTTTTTACTGTAAAGTATAAAATGCATTGGTACGTTACCATGGCAGGCAACTCTCTAACCTACTGGTGAGCTGAAATCCAAAATTAAGCAGGAGTGACAGGTACTCGACATGCTAAGGATGACAGAAGGAATTCACAATTCCCCCGGCATTACAGAAGCCCTGGATGCGCTTTGGTACTTGGCCTCTGAGCTCATGTGCGACATAACAAAGGCTTTTATGCAACTTCCAAATTAAGGGGTGGCATACTTGCACCGAAAGCCACATTTTAAACAGAGCACAAAATTACTCAAAAGCGAACTAAATAAAGATTTGTTGCACTATTATTTTTTTAATAAACACTCTATTACCTTCCGAGAGGAGAGATATAATTTCTTCTTGGTTTATAGGAATGCAAACGTAAGTGGAAAAATTCTTTGTATAGATATATATATACGATCACTGTCATGCACCAGTGGCGTACAATTGCCATCCCCTCAGCTCATTACAAGGTTGTTAGGGCAACCCATTTCCACAGTCACTTCCTGTACAGAGAGGAATGGGCGGCTCGAGAATAAAAAAAAAACTATTTCATGCTATATTGAAGTATTCCACAGCTTGGCTCATTATAAGCTGTTATGTTCATACTTTCAGTCGTTGCTGACATATGGCAATACAAAGGAGTGGCTGGGGCTTATAGGTCTTGATGAAATTTTTAGATCGTCGAAGACAGCTCCTGAATTGCAACTTAAAATAATGCACACAAATATATCATCAAACATCCTCCCAGACCAGTTGTTTTCTCCTGTGATTGTGTAACCCATGCTATTTCACTCTCTCTGCTAATATATGTATATGTCATTTTATATGAATGTATATATTATAATAATATATATAATGTAGTGTGTATGGTGTATATCTATAGTATATATATATTCCCAGTATATTGTAGCGACCAGTGTTCACGTGCTACAATGTATTCCTGACGGCCGCTAACTGAAACGGTTGCCTGGAGACCGTGTTTTGTTGATGCTCCCAAAAAAGTGGTTCTCTGCTTGACGCGTAAGAAGAGCGAACATAGACTTGAAGAGCGAACATAGACTTGAAGAACGAACATAGACTTGAAGAGCGAACATAGACTTGAAGAGCGAACATAGACTTGAAGAGCGAACATAGACTTGAAGAGTGAACATATAGACTAGAAGAGAAACGAAGAAAAGGTTATATTCCTGACGGCCGCTAACTGAAACGGTTGCCTGGAGACCGTGTTTTTGTTGACGCTCCCTAATAGAGCGAACATAAAATGACATATACATATATTAGCAGAGAGAGTGAAATAGCATGGGTTACAATTGCATAGAACTGTCCTCGCTGCACAACTGAATAAACAAATCCTGAAGAAGACTTTTGTTCTCACAGTCACGGTTATACATAAAAAGGGACATATGCCAAAGTGGGACAGGTGAGGAGAAAAAGAACATTCATTTTCATAATGACACGCGATCCAAGCTGTCCCCATGCAGTGACAACATAACCCTTTTCTTGCATTGTGATATGGCATTCGTTAATGGTTTTTCTCTATTGGCTTGACACCACTGCGGCAGACGGCAGCATAAAAACACAAGAGCTCTTTTCATGTCAGGATACAGAGAGAGAGAAAGAGAGAGAGAGAGAGAGAGAGACACACATTTTAGAAATATGATAACAGTTAAACGAAACATAGGAAAACACACGAGATAGAAAACTATAATTGGATATAGATATGATAGGATTATGTGAGTCCAATTATAGATTCAGATTCAGAATTGAAATAAAAAAACGGTGCTGATTCTTTGCATTAGTAAAGGCCTTAATCAAAGGCGTTACGGGGGTGAAAACGATGCAGCTTAAGTTAATAAGAGTTCTGTAATGAGAATCATGAGATACACCTGTGGTCGCTCCAATGACAGATTCTATTCAGAGTTTAAATTAAATAACACAACTGTGAAATAATTCTAAGAATTAGTGAAGCTGAGATACAGCCGTTATCTCCTACTAAAATATCTCTGCGATGAAGGCAAATTCACTGTAAATATTTAACCATACGTGTATTTCAGTGTCACAGTTACCCATCGGAAACGAATAACTCAGTAGAAATTGCGGAGCTGCTGTTTGTATGTGTGTGTGCGTTTGTGTGTGTGTGTGTGTGTGTGTGTGTGCGTGCGTGCGTGCGTGCGTGTGTGTGTGTATGCACACTATAGCCTCCAACGATGGGCTGGTGTCAGGGGATATGAACGACTACAAAACAACATTCTACCAGATGTTGCTGATGGTCAAAGAGATGAAGAGGAGGTACAGAGATAAGGTGGAGAACCAACTTTAGCAGTCCGATGCCAGAGCTATCAGGTCAGCCATCAGGACTATCACAGACCACATATCCAAAGCCCCCACATTGAATGCTGTTGCTTCCTGGCCAACGTGCTAAATAGCTTTTATTCTTGTTCTGATGCTGTCGCCGTCAGCTCATGGATGGCAGCGTCTGTGAGGACGATCTCAGAGCACGAGGGTAGGAGATCCTTCAGGGGGAATAATCTCAGCAAGGTGTCAGGACCGGAGTGTGTCCCCGATATTGTTTTAAAAACTGTGCAGACCAGCTAGCACAGATCTTTGCTGCAATTTCTATCCCCTCCGTCTCATTATAGATCATTCTCACAGGGTATAAAAAGTCCACCATTGCCCCTATGCCAAAGTAATGTGACCCTATGACCTCAAATTCTAATGCCTGGTGGCCCTTACATCAGTCGCCACCAAGTGCTTTGAAGGATGGGTGAAGGGCTGCATCAGCTCCATGCTTTCCAGCCGCCTTGAGACACTCAAGCCGCACATCTCTCATGTCCTTCATACCACCCTCTGCCACCTGGACTCGATACAGAGCAACTATAGCAAGAATCATAGACGAGAGCTCTGCCTTTGACACCATCAGGTCAGTCTGACTCACTAAACTAAGCCTCCATCCCTCCCTCAGTGGGTCCATCATTTCCTCAAAGGCAGACCTCAGGTGGTTAATATAGGCTGCATCACCTCCTCCTCCATCACCCTCAACACTGGTGACCCCCAAGGTTGTGTCCTTAGCCCACTGCTGTATTCATTGTACGCATGATGACTGTCTTGCTCCACCAACTATGTAGTCAAGTAAATGGATGATACAGCTGTGGTGGGTCTGATATCCGTAGGCAAAGGCTTACCATGGGGAGCTGGAGAATATGGCGCTGTGGTGCCAGACAAACAACCTCTGACTTAACGTTGATAAGACAAATGAGATTGTGGATCGAGGACAGTGGCGGTTCTATGTTGAATTACGCCCCAGGCGAGACCTCCTCCTCCGAGGGGGGTTTATCACACTGCCCTGCGAGCTTCAGTAAGAGTTTCAATCCACACTAACAGTGGATCCCCCGTTTCCCCCCTTGTCCGTTCGATTTTTGTGGAGACGCAGGGATGAACAGTCCCCCGCGCCCCCTCCCCTTTCCCCTTCTCACACAGCTTCTGTGCACGGCACCTTCTCAGCAAGCAGGGGCGCCTGCAGCCGGAGGGGGCGCCAATATGCCAGTTCCCCACACAGTGATATGATAGATCATATGCACAGATGATTTTTTTGGGATTTAGGTGTTCGTGCCGCCCCCCACGTGTCATGAAAAAAAAAAAACCTGATCGATGAGGTGCAACCAGCTGCAGCCCCGCAGACCTCTCGCCATCGATATGGCACCTGTGGAGCAGGTGGAAATCTTCAAATACCGAGGTGGAAATCTTCAAATACCACATGACGCTGATCATGTGGTGGGGGAAGCATGCTGCTGCTTCTACTTCCTCAAAGCTTAGTCATGGTTGTACGTCGATGCAACGCAAGGGGGTCTACGGACCACTTACGTCCTTGCGGGCCCTTCTTGCGTCCACAGCAAGGGCCTGAACTGTCCCACCCAAAAATAGCAGCAAGGGCTGTGATTGGTCTGCTAGCGTAAACCCGACGTAAACCTGACCAAAACAGGTTCAAAACAACAAACAACAAACAACGATAACCTACCAATCTACCTTCAGACCACTGAGGAGGTTTCGGGGGCACAGACAGGTCCTCTAGAACCTTTGCCCCTTTGCAATTGAATGTGTCCTCCCAGGAAACAGCACCATTCGAAGCGCAAATGCTATGCTCCGCACTCGAGGAACTTAAAGAGAGTGGTCAAGGCTGCCCAGCGCACCATCGGTGATGATCTCAGATCCCTGAGGCAATTACGATCGTTGCTGCAGGAGTACAAAACTGTGCATAATAAGATGTACTTCTTACCATAAACTGCAGTGTTGTCTCTCTGTTGAGGACTGGGAGGAATTGCTGCAGATTCAAGGCCAACAAAGAGCGGTTCAGGAGTTTGACGAACTGACATCATGACTGACTATTTATTATAGATTATTACAGTATGATTCAGGGTCTGATTTTCGCAGATTGAATTACGCTTTGTTATCACTATAGGATTGCAAAAATATTGTATTATCAGATTAGATTAAATATGAAAACATATATTACTATCATATTAATACTGTATGTAGTTGATACGTGATATTTTGTTGAAATGGCTTATAGTTGGTGATTTTTATTTTTATTTATATAATAATAATAATAATAATAATAATACATTTTATTTATATATATATATATATATTTATATATCCTTCTGCACAATCTGAGGGGGGTGCCGAACAGGGGAAGTAAACTAAGTCTAAGTCATTGTGTCCGTGAAATGCAGCTGACGTGAAACATTCAGTGATAAAGTTTAATGAAATGTTTTTTTAAGTGTGTCTCTGGGCGATCTGACCTTTAGACTGGTCTGTGGAGGGGATAGAGAGTGCCGACATGTTAGCCCAAGACAGGAGAGGACTGGACAGGGATCATCAAGGCTGACTTAATGAGCCAAATCATCAACCTGCAGATACCGCAACAGGGCACATCTACCCTCATTGTGGCTGGTGGAAATGTCCTGGAAACAGCAGTTTGTTAAAGTCTAAACCCTGTTCGAAGGCTTCAGACAATAGTCTTGGCCCGTGAGTTCTGTGTTCTTTCTGGAGCTTTGGTGCACTATAAATGCAAAATCCTATACATGCCTGCATCGGATCATACACTGTGGGGCACACCATATTAGATCAATTACGTTTTCAACCAAGGGGTTGTGACTTTATGATTAGGATGACACCTATGACCTAGATATTGAACCTCTGCTAGATCAAGTCCAGAGATGGGACAGCTAACCAGCATTGTCACCGTTAAAAAACAACAACAGTCAGAAGCATTGACCATTTGTGTTGTCGTTTAAGGCAAAGAAAACCTTTCCCCCCTTTCGTAGACCTCCCTCAAATGCTTCACAGAGCAGTATTTAGGGCATTCCACGTGGATCAGTTCAAAGAGCCGTCCCCATTGCACTTCTGTGAGATGATGATGATACTTAAGGGGATAAGATGACGATGATGATGATGATGATGATGATGATGATGATGATGATGATGTAACAAAAAATACCTTTTCATTTAATGTCTTTAGGAGAACATCGGTGCGATAGTCTCATGTTCTTCGCCGCAGACCTTTTTGTTCCCTAAACACGCCCAGCCCTCGCTGCCTCCCTCCCTGCCCCAGTGCGAGCAGCAGGATGCAGGGGGCTGGGGTTAAAGGGGCTGGGTCCTTAGCTCCACTGGATGCCGACCCTGTGTAACCCCTTCTCCAGCATCAGCTCTTGTGTAGCACTTGATATGCCATCCAAAGGGAGTGTGCTCATCTTCGCAGGCCTGGGCAAACACACATACACACACACACACACACACGGGCACTTCCCCATTGCACAAATTCCCCATTCATGCACACAAACCAATGCATTTCGAACAGTGCTGCAGCTGGTAGGGCGGGGTGTGGGGCTCGTGGGTTGGTGGGGAGGAAATGATTGTGGGAGGGTTGGGAGGAGGGGGTATATTATGGCTGAGACATTGCAGAGTCAGGATATCCTGCCTTTTTTTTATGCTGACAAAATGATCGCCCTAACCACTTACAAGGTCATAAGTCCCCCTCTCTCTCTCTCTCTCTCTCTCTCTCTCTCTCTCTCTCTCTCTCTCTCTCTCTCTCTCTCTCTCTCTCTCTCTGACACTGTGTTGACCACTGCAACAGCTTCTGGCTTACTTCACGATGATGTTCCTTCCCCGCTCGTGCCCTCACTCGCCTTCTTTCTCTCTGGATCCACTCACATGTCTGTGGGGATTAGGTCATCACGGTATTGTCAGCTTAATAAGACTTACAGTTGGTCAAAGTGACAGCGGCGGCAACTCAAAGACAGTCAGGGAGCTTTGCCTTTACATGTTTTTTCCCTGACCTAAGGAGCTTTTTAAGTTCAGTTACTTCTCTTGCCATTCTTTTAATCAGCACTCGGCGCTCGCCCCTCCTCAAAAAGGAAATGCCATTAAAACATTCCTCTGAACACTAACGAATGTCAAGCCTGTACTTGGAAAGCGCTGTTCAAATGGAATAGAAAGGGACATGCTTGTTGGGAGAAGCCAGCCCTTGGGCCTTTGTTGTGAGTCATAGCAGGCAGCGACTGACTGCACCAGGAATAACCTTTGCTGTTGCCCGAATGCCTCCGCAACCTTGGCAACCATGTGCCGCCAATCTGTGGCGGTGCCGGAAGAGAGCCAGGGGGGTCAGTGGCTTCCTGGGTTATGCCTCCCTGCCTCTCCTCCCTTGTCAGAGGACATTGTGGTCCCGAGTCACTCGAGGTCATTATGAGGCATATATTTGCATACGACAAACAGGTTTCTGCGCCGTTAGTTGCTTCATCGGGATTCACTGCAGATCCTTGTTAATCACGGACGCTACCCGTGGCTAAAAGTGGTGTTCAGGCACAGGTCGTGACGGTTCAAAACACTCTATTTTGTTTTTAATAATTTCCCTGATAAAATCGTTCAACCCTTCTCTCTCGTCCCGATGTGTCACTAGGGTCTACGGAGCTTGGGTGGGTGTGTGTGGGTGTCGGTGTGGGTGTGGGTGTGTGTGTGTGTGTGTGAGCGTGTGTGTGTGTGTGTGTGTGTGTGTGCGTGTGTGTTTTTGTGCGTGTCCAGTGGGCCCACCCTACAAAGGAGAAGAAATAAAAAAAGAAAAGGGACATGGTTGAACACCAAAATAATGAGAGCCCCGTTTGGGTGTGCCTGTGTGTCTGTCTGCCTGTGTAGGTCTTCCTGTGTGTTGGCAAGGCCACAACTCGACAACATTCCCGTTCCCGGTGCGCTCCGATTCCGATCGCCATAGTAAAAACGGGGGCGCGCCTTGTGTGTAACAGCAAATCACGCCACATTATTTTTAATCTCTCAGACGCGGCAGTACCCGATGCATAAAGATCTATTAGAGCCATGGCTTCTCAGCCCGGCCCCATCTCAATCTCATTACAGGAGGTGGATACCATCAGCCCAAGTCGTATCTCCCGCACGAAGATATATCTGAAAGAAAACAACAATGAAGTGAATAATGGCAGAGGGAATTGGCTGGGGTAGGGTTTGGAGAGGAGTGGGCCGTGCATGCACTCTGAATGGGCATTACAACCGGGGGGAAGAGAAAGGCAGGAGAAGATGAGCACTGTAAACAATGACGGCAGCACCTCTTTTTGCCCAACGATAAAACGTGTGCTCCCCGTCTCTTTGTTTCCCCACCATTTATTGTCCCGTGAGTTGACAAGGAAATCAATGGCTGTGCAATGTGACCCTGTGAAAATCCGGGCCATTCCTGCAAAAAGGGTGGAGGGGGAGGGGGGGGGTAAGGAGGTAGGAGCTATTGTGATGACAGCCATTGGGAATAATGATCGTAACAAACTCTAAAAGTCCTCTTTGAAATTGCGCTTGCCTGTGTGTGTGCGTGTGTGCGTGCGTGCTTGTGTGCGTGCGTGCGTGCGTGCGTGCGTGCGTGCGGGTTGTGGGTGTGGTTGACGAAACAGAAAGCTGCCCGCTGTGTGCCCTGAATGGCAGCGGCAGAAGACTAGATTGCAGCATCGCTTGCATCTCCCCAAACACACTTGATGTTCTATGATGTCAAGGTAGGGGCGCGGTGTTCCTTGAGTTGTTTCACTGATGTTTTTTCGGGTGTTTGATATGATAATCTGCCTCTGATCCTCGCGCAAATAACAACGCCGCCGCCCCCTCTCCCGAGTGTCAATACTTCTCCCTCATCCCGCTCCTTACTCAAACCACACATGCATAATCTAAAGAGCACGGCGCAAAGCAAACAGGGCCCACGCATTAATTACAGAGGAGAAGGGGAGATGTGATTATTTGAACTGTGCAATCTGCAGTTGGGTTCCAAAAGGTCAAAAGATGGACCGAACTGAGAGTGTTGTTCCTGGTGTGGGGAAATGACATTGCAGAAGAATACGCTTTTTACCCTTCGCCATTGTGAGATATCGTACGCCTGTCTTGACAACGTCGTATGCCCAATGACACAGATCAGTTCACACCAAGCTGTGCTTGGTGTGAACTGATCTGGTGGTGTGACCCTGTTCCGTTTAGAGCCAAAGAAAGCCTCCGACTGCTCCGCCGTCAGTCTCAGAGGCACTTGCATAATTGTCTAATTTAGGCAACCTGACAGATTCATTACAAAGAGGCCTACCTTTGTGAATGTCGTTATCTAAGCTATTCCAATTGTCCTCCTGGCGTTCTGAACATTTCACAACCAAGGCAAACCCCCAGACAACCCTCCCTCATCCCTGAGAAATGCGGAGGGAAGCACTTGGTGCTGAACTAAATGAAAATACAGCAGGAATATTACACAAAGGCACAGTGAACGGTGACAGAACCAGCACCATAATTAAAGAATTCACGCAAGACCAGTCAAACTTTTAGCTAAACTTAATTCACTTCAAAATGTAAGCCAAAAGAAAACGTTTTACAAATTTGTAGGGCTAAACTTTGCGTCCGTTGATAACATGGGAGGGTCCAGGGCTTTTAACGCGGTCATCGAAGGTTATCTGGGCGTGGTTGATGCGGGAGCCCGTGAAACTAGAGGGCCAATGGTTTGTGAATCGCAGACAAAAGGATATATATATATATATGCAGGGAAAGTATTGCATTTAAATGCACTTTACTGCAGTACCCTTGAACACATACATATTTATAAAAGCTTGGGATATATCGGATATATTTATTTCTAAAATGGTGCCATTAAAGGCATGATGGAGATATTTAAGAGCCTGTCAGCATTATTTTGCATATTTCCATCAAACTCCAAAACGCAGTGCAAACATGTTAATGGTTGATTGTCAGAGTTATGCTTAATTAAACATCCTCACATCGATAAATGTTGCAAGGCATTAACCTGCCAGTGGTTCATAAATAATATGTTATCTCCCAACCAGACTTCAGTGCCTCCACTCCCCCTCACCCTCCATGCTCCATTTCCACAGCACCCTACTTGGCGTCAGGAGTCAGCTCAGCGACAGCACCCAGCGTGTTCCCAGGCCTTGTACTCCCACAACTCTCAGATGACATGAATTAGCAATCATTAAAATCTATTTCCCAAATTTTTTTTTTTTCAAAATACTTTAATTAGCGGGCACTTTGCAACACTGCACACTTTTGGCAGATGTATCACTTGTGTCAGCCAATATTTTGAGCAACCAGCAATTTACATGTGAGGCTTTCAGCATTCATATTTTAATCACCTCAACAGCCCACATTTTTGGAACAGTCATGTGCCCCTGACTTATTGATTGTATAAAGTTTATTCCTCACTTTTAGACTACTTTCCCTCCAAAAGGTTGAAACATCAAACTGATGTTCACCCTTGGTAACTATACCAAAAACACAACTTTTGAATACAATTCAAATCAAGATAATCATTGGCATCCTTCACATTTGTGCTTTCCCAAAATACATCCACATCAGCAGAAGTATACTCTTCACATGGCTTATCACAGTAAGTATAGATAGAAGATCATTGATAGAACATAACATTGAAATACAGTTGTGCAAAATTTGTCCAAATATCCAGTTATTGATTGGTTAAACATTTTAAATAAATCAAATGAAGAGGGAACCATAATAGCCCCCATTGTGCATCGATTCCTTTCGGCTTGAATCCCTTAATTAGTTTTTGTCCCTTTCCATTATATTCCATTCCACTATATCCCTGTTTGTTTGTTTGGACTTATTTCCTTCCCGGCGGTGAAGTGCTTGTGTAATGTTTGACAGCCAACTCTGCAGCGCCGCCCCCTGTCATGTCACACCTTCTCAGCCTGAATCTACTATAGAGGCTCTGGTAACATGAGAGAGAGAGAGAGAGAGAGAGAGAGAGAGAGAGAGAGAGAGAGAGAGAGAGAGAGAGAGAGAGAGAGAGAGAGAGAGAGAGAGAGAGAGAGAGAGAGAGAGAGAGAGAGAGAGAGAGAGAGAGAGAGACCCATCCATCCCAGAAGCCTATAGCTCTCATTAGGGGCCTCCACACGGTGTCCCGGAGAAAGGCTCGAGGCCAGCGGCCCCTGACACTCAGCGGCTTTTGATCCCGGCTGTGCACAAGTCGATGGGTTCTTGTGAATCCACATCTCCGGTGTAACATGCCTGCTGGTGTCCACTCGCTGTCTCCTTTTTTCTTAAATGTGCTTCATCTTCTGAAATGTGCGATTTCCTGAGTTTGTTCTCATCCCATTCTGTCTAGAAACTTTCAAACAAACTTAGGAGAAACTTCAAGCTCCAGTCACTGGCCAGGTTCACCCTGGTTTTAAGGAGAGGCAAAACACTGGGATTCTATAGTAGTAGCACTTTCTTTCAATATAATTCTACTAAAAGCATGCAAGTTGTGTGTGTTTGTAATTATGTATGACAAATGTGACCACAAGTATGACCACAACAAGATCAACGTAAAGTAAACGTAAAGTAAAAATGATGTCATCACTGTTCCGCCCAGGTTTCAACACTCAATTCTCTATGGGAAAAGCATTAGGGTTTTTCACAGTTTCACAAATGCATGGGTTTTTCACACAATGACACATATGTAACTGTCATGTTTGTGATAGGCTTTCTGAAAGGAATGGGCACGCAAATAGGCAAAGGTTGAAACCAATTGGGGTGATCAAACAAGACTTATAAATATCCAGAACTATTAGAAAAAAAATGAAAAGGAGCAGGCAATAAACAAGGACATCTGAGGACTTATCAGGGAGGAGGTGCCTGAAACCGAGGAACATAAATGCACCATATAATTAACTGATGAAAACGAATGGTTTTGTTGGTAACATTTCATAATGAATCGTGAACAACGATCTTGGACCGTTCTACACTTACTGGTGTGTGATGACGCATGACGCATCTTCCATATATGGGCAGTTCCCCTCTCTGTAAGGCATCAACCTCATCAGCCCGAATGCTCATCAGGAAAAGCTCTCTCACCCAAAGACCTCACACACTGCCAAGTCTATGATGTCCCATCATAGGAAATTCACTATGATTTGCTTGTGGGTTATATACATAGAGCATATATATTTATATATATATATATATATATATACATATAAATGATTGCACATTAATTAGTTTTAATTACCTCAGTAATTATGACACTCAATGATGATTTAGTACTTTACATTAAACTTGTCTGGCTTATCAAAGCAACTACTGATTATCCAGGTCATGTCCTGCAATACAATAGCCTGTACGCAATGCAAGCACAGCAATCAGCCTAATTGCTGTTCACAAACCTTGCATGCTTCCTGTACTTTGCTATAAATTATTAATGTGCTTCTACCACGGTAGTTTGTCATCAGCAGGTATTTTTATTCAGGATTAAAAAAAGGTTGCAAAGTGGAAGGTGGTCAAAAGAAAGAATGCCTTTTACTTTCGAAATTATTTTTATTTATTTATTATAAGTTATATATATATATATATAAAATGTCAGTTTCGGAAATGTTCTTGCACGACTTGTCTTGAACCCTGTCAATAGGCAACAAAGAGAAGCAAGGTATTTTCTCTCTGATGTGCAACTTAAGATCTAGCAGCAAGCACATCCTGTCTATAAAATATGACAATCATGTTAAAAACACAGCGATTATTTTTTTCACAAAACATGCTTATGGAAACTGTGTGTGTGTGTGTGTGTGTGTGTGTGTGTGTGTGTGTGTGTGTGTGTGTGTGTGTGTGTGTGTGTGTGTGTGTGTGTGTGTGTGTGCATGGGTGTGTGCGTGCATGCATTTATGTGTATCCATAGCTGTCCTCAACCTTAAAGAAAGATATGGCTGTATTTGAATGTGTGTAGGTGTGTTGTATCCTCCTCACAACTTTCTACAAGGCATCGTTCGCTCTCTGGTAAGAAAAATAGAATAATTGTAAGACAGCAACATGGCTTTGAAAAATGGAAGGGTTTGAGAAAGCTGAACAGCACTTCCTGTTACCTTATTTGATGGGTACCAAAACAATCAAATCCAAACTTTATTTTATTAACAATTTGTATCTACGGATGGGGTTGATCTCCCACAAAGATCCAGTAATCAATGGAAGCTGCCCTCTACAGACCCATATCCTGTGTGTGTGTGTGTGTGTGTGTGTGTGTGTGTGTGTGTGTGTGTGTGTGTGTGTGTGTGTGTGTGTGTGTGTGTGTGTGTGTGTGTGTGTGTGTGTGTGTGTGTGTGTGTGTGTGTGTGTGCGTGTGTGTGTGTGTGTGTGTGTGTGTGTGAGAGTGGCGCTGTACCAAGAAACTGGACTTGATTAAAGGGCACAGTGTGTTGCAGGCCATTCAGCTGCTCCACACCAACTACAGGTTCATTGAAAATCAAATAATCAATCTGTCTCTTGGCTTTTGTGGGCATATTCTTTGGGTGGGTGTGTGTGCGGATGTGTGTAAAATAAAAAACGATCAAACTATATTTGCACCAGGTGGACATTTTGTGTGCACATGTACAGGGTCGTCAAAATGCAATGAAAAACATTACAAAACAAAATACAAAACCACCCATTTGTAATACATAACAGCTACATAAGCCCACTGTACGTGCATGTGCAAGTGTGGGTTTGGTGTGGAGCTCCCTGCCTCTCTGGGAGCCTTTAAATGAACAACAGAGTGCAGGCTTTGCCCTTGCCTCTAACCCTTATGCAGATCAGCAGACAGAGAGGCCCGCCGTTTCCTCCATGACTGCAGGCAGCTTGAGATTGCTAGCTGTTTTTTTGACCATCCATCAAGCGATTGGTCACCCTCGTTTGTTACTTGAATTCTCCGTCTCTCTCTCTCTCCTCATTTTCTACATCTAGCTCCCCCGTTCTCTCATCATTCTCATCTTGCCGGGCGCACAGGCTGCTCATTAAGATGACACACATCCAAGACGTGCGAGAACACGAAATGCGTTCACAAAATGAGGATGACAGGAAAGCTAACAGTAGATGTATTACAGGGACGAGATCAGAATCGGATGTATGGGGCAGTTTGACCATCTATGTGCGTTTTGTACTGCATGCTCCTACACAAGAGAGTGGGGAATTGCATCAGCTCTTCCCATTAAATGTCATATTCAAGAAGGGCACAAAACTCACCCGAATTAATATTTATCCCGGGCTGTTCTATCCGGGTTTCGCAGTAACACAGTAAGGCGTCAAGGCTCACCAGTCACTGAAGTGTCATTATAATTCTATATTGAGATTCTTCTTTCAAGCTGCTCTATTCGCATTTTCTAATGCTCTCAGAAAGTATGAAAATTAGCACAAAAAAGGAATCTATGGCTTTCCATTAATAAAAGCTTATTTCTCATAGGAGCCCTTGAACTAATCTGAAGCCTGGATGGATTTCCCCCCCCTGGAGAAGGCAGTTTTTGGGCTCTAATTTGAATAATATTACGCAGGCAAAGCAACGTCATTATTGCACTAAAAGAGCATTCATAATGAACCACAATCAAACTGCAACCTTGCAGCAGTCAGCCTTTGGTGACTTGGTGCCCAACATTCATTTAGCTGTGCCTTTTCAGTTTGCTTGCTACGCTTGTTGATAATGGCAAATTCCTCCTGCCGGTAGGTTATTCAAGTGTCAAAAATATATATAAATGTCAAAAATATATATATCTTTCCTTTTTTGCCAATACCCAGGATCTCAAATTCGATTTCACTCTGACCATCACCTCAACTGCCACTACAGGCCGTCCAATCTGCATATTCATCCCATGTAGACTCGTTTAATCCCATCCCGGCCAGACATGATGAAAATGAGCACACTGAGTTTATACAGATGGGTGACTAAAAGTACTTAGATAGCTCAAGTGAATAGTTCGCTGCACAGCACATTTCTGGGTCTTTGCACGGTGAATGTAGCATCTCCATCCATTTCGGATGGTGACAAAAAGTTTGTTTCCTCAAATGTATCTTATATGCTGTAAAAGAAGTCTGGCATGTTGGAAAAATATGGGTTTGCTTATGAGTCGCATGATTCAACTAATTGGAAAATCGCCTAAAATCATTGTCTATAACTGTGTTGAATGCCTGCACTGCCTTATTGGGTTAATATCAGGTTTATATGGGCTATTTATTTATTTTTTCTACGACGGGATACTTCTGCAGCCAATTTCTAGTTTTAAAACATTTAACGTTAGCAAATCACTAACTAGTTTTCCATGTAGTGTATGATTTCAAAGTATTAATCGGACCGGAATCATCCACACTTTGGACAACACTTAGTGGTCTATGGATGGCGCTGGATATCCACATCTGCATGGATATGCTGGGACATAAAATGCACTGTGCACAATATCAGACATATGCTGACATTGCCTTTTTTTTAACAATTGCGCCTTGCATGTGTTTGCACTACGCTATGACTGTCCACTTGTCATATTGCAGTGCTGCCTAATAATGATTTTACAAACAATCTGGGACTGGGAGACCTAGCACTAAATTTCCTGTCCATATTAAGATTATACTCTGTCCTTGCATTGCCCGACTTCTGCTCCATCCCGCACAGTACAGTTTTCCCGACAGCTGTTGTCTATTGCATTTGCACATAAAATTTGTCATGTGCAAGACGTATTTTGTTTCCTGTGGATATACCAAACTCATATTATCGGCCAATGCTCTGGAAATTTGAACATAAAGCTATGTATCCCTGAAATGTGTGCGAATGTCTCCCATGTGGAAAATTGCTATCTAATCTAATGCCAAATCAAATGCCAAACTGCCCAATTAAATGATTTCAGGGCTCCATTGTTGCTCTTT
This sequence comes from Gadus macrocephalus, assembly GCF_031168955.1. Lineage (NCBI taxonomy): Eukaryota > Metazoa > Chordata > Actinopteri > Gadiformes > Gadidae > Gadus > Gadus macrocephalus. The sequence continues at coordinate 19,589,422 of NC_082393.1, forward strand.
GTCAACCAGTCGAACAGTTAACAGTCTGGATGAAACTTGCTGCAATCTATTTTAAGCAATGGGCGCTATCTAGACAGCTCTGCATCTGCCCTGACAATAGCTTCCTTGTGCACAACAGACGATGCTCATAATGGATGCCAACCACTGTGCAGCACAATTGACAGCTACATTAGAACGGCCAGACCACATTTATACCATTCCGCTGAAAGGATTTAAGTGCCCTCATTATTTCTTATGAGTGCCAATACTGTATATTATAATATTAATTAATATTAAATTAATTTTGGGTACCCGTTTGCTACAACCCTATTTTAAAACCATTCTGCGTTCCCCGATCAATAGATTAGACTAGTACAACAAAAACTAAACCATTGTTGAAAATTGTGCTGTTGCTGGGTGGTAATTGGTCTTAATATTGTTGTTATCAAAAAAGTCTTTCTACAACGGAATTTCTTCGTACAACTTTTAAGAAAATAAAATGGCAAAGGAAAAATAAAAAGAGTGAGTTAGACATAGAGAGCGAGAGTGAGCGAGAATGAGAGAGAGCGAGACGGAGAGAGACACAAAATAATGTACACGCTGCAAACAATCTGGCCTTATGGTGCAAATTGTATACGGGGCAGACTGAGGTTGGCAAGCGGCAATATATGAGAACTGCAGCCTCTGCCTCCTAACTTCCTACAACTCCATGACACATGACCTGCATGCAAATATGTGTGACTGTGTTTCTGCATGTGCACGCTTGAATCTGTGTGTGTGTGTGTGTGTGTGTGTGTGTGTGTGTGTGTGTGTGTGTGTGTGTGTGTGTGTGTGTGTGTGTGTGTGTGTGTGTGTGTGTGTGTGTGTGTGTGTGTGTGTGTGTGTGTGTGAGTATGCGCACATGCGTGTGCGGTCGCGGATCTTTGATTGAGAGAAAAATATCAGGCGAGTGCGAGAACGAGGGGGAACTTGTGTAAGGCTTGAGTCAGAGATGAGGGAGAGAGGGGGCGAACGGGGCGAGCGGGAATAGATAGATACTCTGAAAATGGAGGTCAGAATGAAACGCCACCACCACCCTCTCTCCTGCAAGATTAGCATAGAAGACGTCTCATTGGCATTTAAGAGTAAATAGAGGAAAGTGGGATGCAGGGTTTTTTGTCAAGCAAGTGCACTGTGGCCCGTGGGAAATTGGTGTCACTTCTTCAAATTAGGAGTCGCCTTGTGAATCTGAATGGAATAATTTCTGGATGATCACTTGTGCCAGAAGGATTGTTCCATGCATAATTCCCCCCTCCCCCATCATCATCTTAGGACACCCTATGCAGGACATATTTGACATTTCTAGGGCAGATTATGGCATATGAGATTTCTTATTTTCCTTTCCTTTTTCATTTGGGGTTGTTGTGTTGTTTTCAGAGGAAGTTGAGGTGCATTGATACATGAAAACAGTGTGTTCCATCCACCGCATAATGGCGCCGTCTTGAATGACAGAACAGCAATCATACTGCGGCTCCCCCTCTGTTTCTTTACTCACTCCCCTCTAAAAACGAAAACTAAAAAAAGCTTAGAAAAAGCAATCGGAGAGGTGTCTTTAAAAACGTGACTGCTGAGCAAACACGTATTTCCTCTCCAAATCCGATCCCTGGGAGAGGGAAGAGGTAAACAATATCCCCCCCTCCATAGAGTATATGCATGCTATGGTTTGCATAGCCCGCACTGAATGCAGTTCTCTGAGTGGGTTTCAGGCCTCCCAGATGAGCGGTGAAAGAAACACCTCAGTGTCATGGCAGCGACGGCCATACAATGTAAATTCTGGGCAATTGATTCATGTTAATAATATATCCTCATGTGGAACGTTTTGATCCAGCCCGGCCGTGCGAATAACGTTGCACTTCCCCAGATAGAAGAGCTTTGCTGGGAGCGAAGGAGATCGGTTATGACAGCACCAATGTGAACTATAACTGTGTTCTGTCCGTGTTTATTATATAGCCTACATTTAGAAGACCTATAGCAAATATATGAAATGTCTCTCATATTTGCACACAATTTATTCATCATCTTGGATATGATTGTGTAATTTAATCTATGTGTGAAACAAACAACATGTATGAAATGTCTTATATAAAACAAAAAAACATTAAGTGCATGTGTGTGGTATTGAGTCTGACACACATCGCCACTGTTCTCAAGTGCGTGATTCGTTATTAGTTATTCTTTCACATAATTATATGATTAAAAAGGTTAATATCATTGTTGCCATTGCATCAAACAATTGCATCAAAACTTCTAAACATTGTATGTCTTTCTCTGTGTAACCCCTCATTTGGAAAACACTCTAGGAGTTCTGTCTGGGGCACAATATCTACCAAATCTGGTAGGCCTAATAGGCTACATCGGGTTGTGTGTAGTTCTGATCGTCACTGATAACTCTAATTAATCTAACTTAATAAATACATAGCTATCTTCCAAAAGCACAGCTTGATATGAAGGGTTAGGGAATATTTATCAGTCTAATGTCAAAGATAGCCATGTGCCCTCAAAACGAAAAAACATAAATGAGCCATCTATTTCTTATCTAAGAAATATTTCAGCACACCACTTGCAATAAAATTCAGTAAAATAAATATGAGGAATATATATGCGCACCACACCATGTCCTTTCATGGTTTGGTGTAGCAATACGCCACAAACGCTGGCAGTCACAAACCAGGCGACATCTCACACGTTTTAGCTCTCGACCGGGTGGGTTGGCAACTGGGCTGATTACATGGAATTACATATTGTAGCATTTTTTTTTCACAAACAATATCATCCACTTGCCACATTTCAAAAACAGAATGCCCACTTGACAAGGATAGTCCACTAGACAACATGGTCACTAGACAACATGTGCCATCCATATTTATCTATAGATAATGCTCTAGTGGAGGGTTTTCACATTTCTCCTTAGGATCAAAATCCCCCCCACAAGGGCCCCTTGACTAGGAAAGTTGTGGATACTAATCAACATATTGGCTGTGTATACATATTTATCCATAGACAGCAGTTGGGTGAGGTTGCACTGTCTCCTCTATGGCCAGCACTGCCATACATTCTGCCTCTCTTTATAAATAGATGGCTGCAGAAGGCCACTGCTCCATCTTCTAGCCCCTTCTCAGTGAAATTGAAGCTCACAGAAGGAGGAGGATGCACCAGCGTCTGTTTGCAAAGTGTATACGAATGGGAGTGGGCGGGGGCGGGATAAATGAAAGACAAGAAAAGGTCAATCCATCATCAAATTGCTCTTTCTTTCTACATAGAGGCACCTAATATAAATGCCAAAAGTATCTCACGGAAAGGAAAGTAATACTATACCAAATACTTTTTTATGAGGGTCCATCTTGCCTTTAAACTAAGAGGACCTTCACGTGGAGCATCTGTCCGTGTGCTGTGTCTGTATATGCATCATGTAACCCAATTTGTATGGAGGTGGTTCTATTGAATTCAATTGAAAGCAATAGGCCTGTGTGCCCTGGAAAGGATTCTGCTTAGTATCAGCTGTGAGAAAGAGACACAGGTGTGGCATATCATAATCAGACACAGGTGTGGCACATCATAATCAGACAAGGCTGCAACATGCAAGTATGGTCATTGGAATGTTAGGTAAAGGCTCTGAAATCTTGAATGCTCTCCTTTGCAGTGGGTCTCGAAAACTGTGCTGCCCTCCAACACGGCCCTGAAAGGAAAGCACACCAGAGATTTTCTTTCCTTGTTCAGAGTCAGAAAGTCAGAAAACTCTGAATACTACTTGCATACACAAAAAAACAGTCTTCTGCCTTGGACTGTGTTGATTTGTTTCAAACCCTGATCTTAGCTTCTTGCATGATTGCATGTTACACCATGCATGATACACTATGATTGTTATGCTGTTGTAAATCCATTGAGTCTTCATCATGGAATGAAAATATCAGGATAGGTTGTAGAAATCTAGACGCAAGAATCTAGTGGAGACTTATCCATTGCAGGTCTACAACAGGACTGTTTTTATTTTGTCCATTGTATTACTAGGAAGCTGTCAATCCTATATAAAGAACTGTACGATATTCATTCAAACACCTATGGTCTGCCTGTGCTACATGGGCACACAGGCACCATGAAAGCAGTTACCATATAGACATGGATCAGAAAATGAGATTTGGAAACCATGAGTGTAAAAGTATAGATTTAACGCATGTCCAATCCCATATCAAATCAACTTGAATGTAAAATGGCACAGTTACATTTTGTCAGATGATTATAAATAAGTGGTCAATTGGTTCACAGTTTACATAGGCTTGTTTCAGTCCCTGCCGATTATTAATATAATAGGTATTTGTCTTTCTATCAGATATGAGCCATTAACAGGCTATGTTGTCAGTTAGAAATTCAATTACCCATTTCATTAGTTGTAACCGGTTACTTTGTGCAAATGGAATGTGGACATTTTTCTTCTCTTTCTGAACCAGCTAAACTGGAACAGTCCTTTCTCATCCCTGTTTTCTTCATGCTTAATCATGTCCCTAAAGATTGTTTCACATATTTGTAACTTATAATGCACAGGTTCTTAAATTACCTGTCAAATCGGATGCAAAAATGCTAATTGCGCATCATCTTCAAAAACATTAGCGTCGTATGGACATATTTTTCCACTCCAAATCCCAGCCCAAGTCCACATGACAAGGAACAATAAAAGAAATGGCCGCAGCATCGTGAACTTGGATCATTCATTGTAGAAGCGATGGGTTGAGTCGGATCCCACAAACCATACCAGTAAATCAGGAACAGCATAGATCTGGTCTGTTGGACTGGGGGACATTCGATAAAAGCTCTGACTATTGACTTTAGAAGGAACATTGGGGTACTTCCCCCGATTAGGAGTATGTCGTCATCATTAGAAACTAGGGTAATTAGGAGACGGCTTTGATTTTAGTGCCAGCTGGGTCTACTAGGCTATTTTCTTCTTGGTCAATAATTAACAGATGTTCAGTCTTTCTCTCTGTGTAGCTCTGCTGGGCTTTTCTCTGTTTCCACTCATACAAGATGAACAACAACCTGCGACATAGTGGTGATTCATAGTAAAAAGGCATCCAGAATGAAGATACAGACAGCTCGTCACTCCCCTGCATTGACCACGTAATGGATTGCCTGAGGAGATCTGCACATGAGAGTGATGATGAGTATGGCAGACACTGAGCAATCTGTAATGGGAAATATCATATATGTATACGACAGACCGATACTGTGAGGAAATGATTGACTGTGGCTACCTTGAACAGTGATGGCAACATGAACACAGTATGAGTATGCTGGCAGGGGGATAACTGACCAGTCTCTCAAGACAAATGAGTGTCTCGCACACCTCATTATTTATTTTTACTTTAGGTAGACACATGCTGAGTCACCGGATCGAGAAATCCAGAAATGGAGCCAATGCATTGTCGACACATTACAACACGTGGTCACAAAACGATATCCTCCCCTGAAGATATAATGTTGGCAGGCCCATGTATTGCAGAGCTTAGAACTGTGTCATGATTGGTCAAAATACCATGGATCTATTTTGCTGCTGAAATACAAACATGTAGGCTGCAGCATTCATTCTTTCGCAATATTTTGCAATCCAATCGTCTTCTAGAGAGTCCATGGAGGCATCAAACAGAGCCCTCTAGGTAGACCTCTCCTCTGAACAACTTGACGAGGATAACGGTGGAAGACATGGAGTGTATTTGGCATGTATTTAAGTAAAAGGAGATATGTGGCTTTCTCCACTGCATATTGCAGCAGTGCCCCCTGGCATGTGGAACACCACTTTTAAATCACACAGACTCATGCTCAGTAACTTATCAGAAACATAAAGATAAGATAGTAACCTGCAGGCTCTCTGACATTCAATGTTCTTACCATTCATTTATAACCCATATTAAACTAGAAACAGCGATCATTTGTTACCCTTGGCTGCATTTAAAGCACATTTTTAGGGACGCATGGGCATTTCAGCATTCGTCAGCAGGAATCTGTGTAAGGAATCACTATTCCTCCATTCAAATGTTATCAGAGATGTAGGTTTTTAGTGTACAAAAAGGTAGGTTTTGTTTCAGTCATAATACCAACGTACAAAGAAGACAAGTGTAGATAACTGGGCCTACTTAGAACCCAAGGAAGAAAACATTGCTAGCGTTTTCATCTTTAAGGTAATCAGGCAAAAAAGGTTGAATTACTTGTTGCGTAGAATTAGAGAGTGAGAGGAGTCACAATCTTAAAGTGGCGCTCACTCTTAATAACAGAGAGACACTGACGTCCCGTCACGTTTCAAGCTGGAATGCTGTCAAAACATCTGAACATGGAAAAACTACTGTTTGGATAACATTGAACAAGACTTGTTATCCAAACAGACTTTCCCAATGGGAAATATTGTGAAGTCATTGAGCTTAAACAGAAAAAATGAAGACGGAAATGCGCTGCAAGGTGTGAATTTAATGTGTGTGTGTCTCGGGTTATCAACACAGGGACCACGAGTTGGATGTCTTGATCCCACCACACGAAGACAGAAAGAGCCCAACTAAGTGCTCGAAACATAGATATACTTTATTTTTTATCATCTACAACTCTATGGCTTTCAGATATGTGAAACGCATCTCCCGTCAAACTAAGGTTCTGTCTTAAATACATTTTTTGTATGGTCTTGAGGATGTTTCAAGGCAAAGCGCGGTGAACCTACACATCAAAGGGCCATAGTAAGAGTTGGATAGAGGTGTGTGTGTGTGTGTGTGTGTGTGTGTGTGTGTGTGTGTGTGTGTGTGTGTGTGTGTGTGTGTGTGTGTGTGTGTGTGTGTGTGTGTGTGTGTGTGTGTGTGTGTGTGTGTGGTTGGGGGGTGGTGGGGAGGGGTTGTTGGGGAGGGAGCATCTTTCAGGGAATGAAAGGACTAGATGAACATGAACCCTGGGCTCCACCTGCTAGGCATCCTCCTCTGACAGTGAAGGTGCAGCATGGGTGGATGAGGGGTAACCACAATGACAACTGAGATGGAGACAAAGAGATTCAAATGTACAGCACCGTTCACGTGGAACACGCGTTTCATTACTTTAATATGCAGTTATTCCATGCTCACATGTGAATGCCGTCGTTAAAGGTCTGCATCTGTGGAAAGAACTGGTGATAGATGCCTGAACTGTATTTTCTGCCAATACAAGCATGAGGCAACCATCCCCCTAATTTGTGGAAAGCATAATGCATTATTTTATTATGAAGTATCCATTATTAATGAATGAATGCCTAATTTTTAAAGATGTCTTTTCGCAGTCTCCATGATAGACAAAACATGTATTGGCTCTGAAATCAAAGGCGACGTGTGCGTGTACAATATTGTTTAGCCCTCTCCGTGATCTCGGGAGCATGTGTGCTAATCTATAATCTACTCTCTTTTTTGTACTATGCATTTGTTATTACTTGCCGTACCCTGGGACTTAAAAGTGATAAGAGCTTACTGCCTCTGGGTCAAAAGAGGCCTACAGTATCTCCACTGCACTTCCATATCATTGGGGCCCATGGCTACAGCCCTTGCTGCAGATAGGGGTTCAATCTCGAGCTTCAATCTCTTTCACTCTGGCTCTGTCGTCCAATGTGCCAATCGCATTAAAAAACCACTGATGTCAAAATTTCTACCCAGCACGAACCTACAGATAACTCTACCCTGTGTGTGTGTGTGTGTGTGTGTGTGTGTGTGTGTGTGTGTGTGTGTGTGTGTGTGTGTGTGTGTGTGTGTGTGTGTGTGTGTGTGTGTGTGTGCGTGTGTGTTCTTGCGTGCGTGTGTGTGTGTATGTGTATAAAAGGGACACAATGGAGACATCATCCTTTCACAAAAGGCACATAGATTGCCATTCGCCATACATTTCCTGTGACTGTGTGTGTATGTGTCGCACATCATAAATGTATGAAGATGATGTGTTCTGTGTTCCACCCTGTTCACAATGATCCAAAGGTTGGCTTACCTATAATAACTTTTACTAAAACACGAAAAGCACATTTCACACATGCGTGCGTGCAAAAAAAACACATGAACATGTCGGAGCTGGCAGATCCAGTGTGTTGGCACCTACCTAGCATTGTGCCCCGTGCTGGGTTCCCTGAGGGTGGTCCTGGTGGAGACATAATTAAGAAAGAAACACAGCTATGGGGTTTCTCTAAACATAGGCAACATATGAGCTGCCTATGAAAAATGTAATTCAAAAGACATGCACGGCATATATATGTTAATGAATTCAACGCCTACCATTAAACAGACAACCACCTGAAAACAGTACTCTCACGCACACACACACAAACACACACAGAGGATCACCCCGATAGACTGAGCGCATAAAAACACACACAAACGCAGGGACAAACGCACAAACACACCAATTCTTTGTTTGTTGTCAAAATCACTGCAGTAAATCACTAGCTTAACAAAACAATTCCTAGTTTGGATGCTGTTTTGGGTCCTTAAAATGCATCTAGCACTTAATGATCACCAACGTCTAGCGGAGAGATAAAGTACTCTGCAACGATCCAATAGACCCATGCCTGAATCCCCTTATTGTGTGAGGGTGATTCTAGAGATGTAAGGGAAAGGAGGGGGGGGGGGGGGGGGGAATATATATATTGAGTGGATCTGGACCCAAGCCTCTTACACCTTGTTATAGTGATTTTTAAGATAGTGTACAGACACACACGACCCAACAGTAGTCAATAGTTGCACAGTATAGCGTTCACGCCTCTTGCATACAGCACAGCAACACGGAGTTCCCTGCACTCATGGATTTGGATGAACGCATGCGGGGGCTCCAGACCCAGTGCAATTTTCCTTTGCCACCACAGAAGGCTGCAAGCCTTACGATGCGATGCATTGGAAATTAATGATGAACTTGAGAGCTGCTACCCAACTACGCATCCAGTTTGTGTGAGGCGTCACGCCGCTTGAGTCCCCTACCGGATACACATTATTAACCTTACCTACCTCAAGGAAAGGGAAAAAACACAAAACTGTTTCACCTCATCTAGCACCTCTAGATTATAACGTGCAGGGTCACGCCGGCCCCTATTCCACACTCTACCTCCCACGTATCCGTGGGAACAGCGGTCGCAGCCATAAAAAGCTGCGGCCGTATTCGTCATAGTTATGATTTCGTGACAGGGTCGTCTCCCCTGCCTGAGACCCGGGGCTTGTAAAGACTTCCCGGCTGCCAGCGGGCCCTCCGTTATGGAGCCTTTAATTGGCTGATTGGCGACAAAGAGAATGCCCTGCTGTCCTCTGAATGGAAGGCCAATAAGAGACGAGAGTCAATGCGGTCCCCAGGGGATAGGCAACAACCTATTAACGGCTCCTTTTCCAGCACGGTGCCCCATTGTCATTGTTATAGGAAGTCGGACATTTGGCGCCTTCGTTTAGTTTTAGTCTCCAACACCTTCTTGATGCAATCCTTCTTTTACTACATACCAGTAAACTACACCTTCTAAATAGACTGTTGTTCTGTGAAAGTGGTCTTTGTGGCCCACTTTGTTCTGTAATGGAATGTTTCAGTTTTTTATCATTTAATCATTTTTTTGTTTTTTTGCACTTCCATAGACAATAGCTTCCTATTTGGCTCAATCAAACAATATCCTATTGTGGTTACTCGAAACTTTTTCCTACTATAGCGAATCCATTAATCATTGTATCCACATTGTAGGCTGCTTTCTTTTTTGTTGCCTAACAAAGTCCCCCCTGACTCCAGTGGCTGATGGTGAGGAAGGTGGGTACCACATTTTCACTCTCTCTCTCTCTCTCTTGAGATTATCTTCTAACCCGCTCTTGTTTAATAAAAGGACTGATTAAAGAATGTAGTGGAGGCTGTGCAGGATGCACACCCAAAGAGCCAAAGAAAGAGAGCCATAGAAAGAAACGAATATCCTGTGGCTATCCTACTTAAACCCCTTCTTCCCAATGGCTGATATCGGGAAATAGGGTCCCCCGTCTTCCTTTTGTCTGCTTTCAAAGGCAGCCTCTTTCCATCCACCTTTTGTTTTACGGCAGAGCAACGAGTCCACGGCGCAACTGCAGCGCTCAATCGTGTGTTTTTTTTTCTTTAACTCAATTGTAGGAGCCCAAATATTTCACGAAAGTATTTTAATCAGAGCAGATTGTGAATACGCCCGGAATGCTAGAAAGCCTCCTCTTGTGTTTAGCCAGTCGTCTGTGTCCGTTCAATAGACTTTCAGAAGCCCCAGAAGGAAGCTAAACATTCATTACAATACGCTGATCCATCTGTTGCAGATTTCTTTAAGCACACCAATCAATTTTTGGGCCCTAACACCCTCCCCCCCAACACTGATCCTCCAAAGATCGATTCGGTCCGACTGCGAATGATGATGAGAAAAAAGCTGAGAAGAAGCACGGGAGCTACCTTACCACCTTTTAATATCCCTTTCTCTCCGCGGAGCACATTTTTGGTTCTCTTGCGTGCGTCACTGAGTTGACACGTATTTAGCGCTAATGGTCTGCTGCAGCTGGAGCTGGAGCATCGTCAGCAGCACATCCTGTTTAGCCTGGGAGTGTCGGTGACCGGTTGAGTACATCAGAGACAAGTGATGACAACCAGCGAATGCAAACCACATGCATGTGACAAGCAATCACAAACTCAAAGTGCCCTGTGGGACTGCCCCATGAGTTGTTTCTTTTGAGCTTACCATAAATACAGATCTAACAGATGCTGTAGGTATGATTTAAGAGTTTTAAAGAAATAAAGAGAGAGATGAAAAGAGCAGAAGAGAGCACGATTGACAAAATTAACCGGCAAGTTTGATTCCTCAAAACAATCAGAGAGGAGATGCTCTGATTGGCCAGGCATGAGCAGGGAGCGATCTTAAATCCAAATAGTTGAATACAGAGGCAGGCAAGCAGTCAACCATACAACATATTTTCAAAGAACGTTTCACTCACTATTGGCTGACAGATGGCTTCAGGATTCTTCACAAATCTCACCTACATCAACTTTAACACTAGGGTGATGTATACCTTTCGGGGCTTATCAGATAAAATACATCTAATATAACAACGCAAAGGCCATATTGGTGCTTTTAGCAAAGGTTGTAAGTATAACAACATACAATAAATCAATACAAAAAAGTATTTACGAGAGAAGGGATTGATTACCATGTGGGCAGTTAATCAATTAGTTGCTATTTAATGGATTGAAGCCTTTATCTGAAAGGTGTTAAGTGGTATTACATAAAAAAAAAAAACGTATTTCTGTTGGATATTATCATTGGAGAAATTTATCAAAATAGAAATGGCAAAGGATGTATTTATTCCGTTGGCAACAACTGTCTGTTGATCACATAGATATGGGGGAACAGGTTGGTTAGCATAATAAACTACTGCAATGTTTATCTTGGAAATAGCAAATGATTGCAGAACCATTGATTTAGACAGAGTTCCTGCCAATCTCCTGTGTTGTTTGTACAGCTTAGCAAAATTACCAAACGTTTACGTAATGATAAAAGCCCACGTTTCACATATGTACATTCTACAATCAATTGTATTGATCTGTTATTCTGTCATCGCATTAACATTTCACATCATTCTCCGTATAAGTAAGAGTGTCCCTTGGTAGTCATTAAAGTTCACCTCAATCCCCCTCATAATTAATTGTTAGAAAGCTGGTGAAGACTTCTTCACATCCCTAGGACTAACATACTGCTGGATCCCCATTTTATTATTATTATTATTCCTCTTCGTCCCAGGTCGGACATAAGGCCTTGACAATCTCCCTCCATAGGGACCTGTCTTGCGCTGCATGCTGTGCCTCGCCCCATGTAAGGCTAATCTCTTTCAGCTCAGCAGTCACGGTTCGTCCCCAGGTTGTTTTTGGTCGACCTTGACTCCTTTTCCCTGTTGGGGTCCATCTCAGTGCGACCTTTGGGATACGATCCTGGCCGATCCTGAGTGCATGTCCCAGCCTTCGTAATCGGCGACGTTTGATTGTGGAAGGCATCGATCCTTTTCATGTCGTGCGTTGTCACTCGCCAACATACCGAGCTGTAGAACAGCACAGATGTCGGATCATTGTTTTGAGGCTGTACTGCTTTGACTTCCATATAGGATGAAGCCTTTCAAAAGCACCGTGGGCCTTGCCTAGCCTTGCTCTGATGTCCTATGATGTTGAGTTGTCTTTGCTGACAAGACTTCCCAGGTAGGTGAACTCTTCTTTTCATCCACTGTGATTGGTGCATCTGGAGTGGCATTTATGAAAATCATTTGTGTTTTGGAGGTGTTGATGTTCAAGTCTGTCAGTCTTCTCCTGCAGGTGAGTGTATTTAGAGGAGAGAACAGCAAGGTCATCGGCAAAGTCTAGGTCTTCGAGTTGGGAGAACAAAGTCCACTGAATGCCCCTGGGTTTATCAGCCGTTGTCTTCATTGTTACCCAGTCGATGGCCATCATGAAGAGAATGGGAGACATGGTACACCCCTGTCGCACACCTGACTCTACGGTGAACAAGTCCGATGGTATTCCATTGACAATGACACTGCACTCGAAGAGGCAATAGAACAGCCCCATTAGTGTGACCATTTTGGATGCTTTCAGCGTCTCCGCGTGGATGGCTTCTATGCCGGCAGCTTTCCCACCCTTTATGGCTTGGATGGCACACTTTACCTCTTCATGAGTTCGGGGACTGATGTCGATGTTATGTGCATCCTCTGTGGAGGGTTAGCAGGATCGTCTGGCTCGGGACAGTTGAGTACCTCACGAAAATGTTGTACCCATCTCGCGGTTTGTTATTGTTCTGTACTAAGGATGTTACCATCCTTGTCTTTGACAGGGGTCGCCTGGCCACTGAGTTTCTTGGTGATGTTGTAGACCGTACTCATCTCGCCCCTTATAGCAGCTTGCTCTGCTTTTTCTGCAAAGTCTTCTATGAAGGCCCTTTTGTCACTTCTGGCACTCTTCTTCACCTGACTGTCTTTGTCTTTTTAGGCCTTTTGAGCCCGATCTAGCCTGGGTGATTTGGCACACAACATCTTGGCCTTAAGTTGTTTTCGTTCCTCTATTTTCTGCCAGGTGCCAGGAGTTAGCCATTCCTTGTAGTTTCTCTTTCTGTAGCCAAGGACCTTAGTGGCTGCCTCTACATAGACCGTTTTGATGGCCTCCCACTTGTTGCTAATATCTGGGTCTGGGTCTCCTGTATGGTCGGCAAAGGCACTGAGGCGTTTTCTCAGCTCTATTAAGAAATCTCTGTTGGTGTTAGGGCATTTCAGCTTTGCTGCGTCAAGGGGTTGTCTGTGTTTGCTCTTCTTTGCCACCTTCCTTAACTTCAGCTTAACTACGGCAGTTAGTTGGTAGTGGTCGCTGTTCAAATTGGCTCCGCGGCAAGCTCGAACATCTTGGAGATGTTGCGCCACTTTCCATTGATCAGGATGTGGTCTATCTGGTTGATTGTGGAACCATCAGGCGACTTCCATGTGAGCTTGTGTATGGATTTGTGTGTGAAGATGGTACCGCCGATTACACATTCTTTGTTCAGGCAGAAGTCAACAAGGCGTTCGCCGTTGTTGTTCATCAGACCGCATCCATGTCTTCCCATAGCTCTCACACAGTTGGAGTTGTCATCGCCAACTTTGGCATTAATATCTCCCATGATCAGCAACATATCATGCTGTGGAACTCTGTAGACTGCCTGCTGTAACTGCTCATAGCAATCATCTTTGTCCTTCTCCTCCGCTTCGTTAGTTGGTGCATAGCACTGGATGATGGTGAGTTTGCAGTGCTTGGAGTTGAAGCGAGCTCTCATCATCAGCCTGTCACTGAGGGGCTCCCACTTGAGATAATGAGGGCCACGCCACGAGTGTGTTGATCGGTATGCCCAGAGTACAGAACAACTGAGCCATCACTCATTGCTTGTTGTCCAGAGCCAGTCCATCGGCATTTGCTAATTCCTAGTATGTCCAGCTTGTATCTCCTCATTTCCCCAATGACCTGTGCCGCTTTGGATGTCTCGAACATCGTGCGGACATTCCATGCACCTAGGCGGATCTTAGCTTTGGGCCTGAGCAGGATTTCTTTCCCTCTCCTGACTTCCTGCTGGAGGCTTTCATCAGGAGAGTTCAAGTCCACTGCTGGGTAGTGATGATTTTCTTAGTTTCCGTAACATGCAGTGTTTTTTCCAGGATGGGGTCATTGGCCCCACGCCCAACCCCCAACCTGTGGGACCAGGTGCCAATTTTTGTCCGGCCTCTACCTGGGATACCTGTCCGACATGGTTGAACCTGCTAGGGGCTAAGGCCCGTCAGTATAGCTACCCAGGTCATAGAGACACACAGCTTCCCCACCATGACAAGGTAAGCAGCACAAGGGGAAGTGGATCCCCATTGGCAGACACTTTTCACACTCCAATCAACAATCCAAGAGCAACGTCTTTAAATCTCCTGCCGTTCCTCAACTCGAACAGCTGCACACATCTCCCCCCTTTTATACCAATCTCTCCCCCAGCAACACCTTGCAAGATCTTCTTTTACGCGCACATCAACACGTGTGTCCGGGGGGATGGGAGATTTAGAGAAATAATCTGTCTATTGATCGCTGCCCAAGAAAAGTACTATTGCATGTATGTTACATAAAATAAAATAAAAGCTCAGGATTGTGGAGATTCATCGTCCTGACCTTCTCTAGTTTCTTTATAACAAAACATGAGGGATACGGGCGTCTGCCTAAACCTATTATCCACGGTTGGTATTTGCCCCGTCGCCCCTTGTTACAAGAGCGTCTTCTGGCTTATCCAGAGACCAGGCTACAGGCCAGGATCTAGAGACCAGGCTACAGGCCAGGATCTAGAGACCAGGCTACAGGCCAGGATCCAGAGACCAGGCTACAGGCCAGGATCCAGAGACCAGGCTACAGGCCAGAGTCCAGAGACCAGGCTACAGGCCAGGGTCCAGAGACCAGGCTACAGGCCTGGATCCAGAGACCAGGCTACAGGCCAGGGTCCAGAGACCAGGCTACAGGCCAGGGTCTAGAGACCAGGCTACAGGCCAGAGTCCAGAGACCAGGCTACAGGCCAGGGTCCAGAGACCAGGCTACAGGCCTGGATCCAGAGACCAAGCTACAGGCCAGGGTCCAGAGACCAGGCTACAGGCCAGGGTCCAGAGACCAGGCTACAGGCCAGGGTACAGAGACCAGGATAAATGCTAGGGTCCAGTATGAGTCAGTCTGTGTGTAGGGGCGTTTCTGTGTGTGTGTGTGTGTGTGTGTGTGTGTGTGTGTGTGTGTGTGTGTGTGTGTGTGTGTGTGTGTGTGTGTGTGTGTGTGTGTGTGTTTGTGTAAAAGGGTGAAGCAAGACTCTTCTGTTTTCATTAAAAGATTAAAACAACTATGAGTATTCCTTGATGTATTCAGAATATGCCGGTGTGTAATGTAGGCTGGGTGACATTATTCTGAAATGATTATTCCGTACGGACATATATACGATTTGGATTATTATGATGTCCACACAATATTACATCAACATAGCCAAAACGCATTAACGCTATTTATAACACAAAAATAACATTTTTGACTTGCCATTGCAAAAAACGATGCCAGAAATTATTTTAAAAATTAATTTGGCAATGGGTTGCTAAGGTGCAGAATGATAAATTAACGTAAATGCAGTATGTGTAAGTCAGGAGTTGCATTGTGGGAGGCTTGTGAGGTTTGTGTTAACAAATAGGCCTTCACCCAAATGACTGCAAGTATTAACATTTTCCCCAAGGACTTCCTGCTTGCAATCGTTCAAAAGGAAAGGACAGGTCTGCAAATCAGAGCGCCATTAATACCTGTTAAGAATGTCCTCTGCTCCCTCTCACATAACCTTTTTAAATTGTGCATGTGTATGCAAGACAGGGTGGAGGAGAGATGCCATCTGTGGGTCCAGATGAGCGAGTGCGGTCCAAGGTAAACAACTCAAACCATCCATGTGGACTCCAGTCACTTGAGAGCCACTCCCAGGCCATCAGACGCACTGTTCTGCACATGTGTGTTTGAGTCCTACCCTGCCATATGTATGTGTATAGATGCTCCTGTGTGTGTGTGTGTGTGTGTGTGTGTGTGTGTGTGTGTGTGTGTGTGTGTGTGTGTGTGTGTGTGTGTGTGTGTGTGTGTGTGTGTGTGTGTGTGTGTGTGAAATGTGAAAATGTCTGTCAGGACTGTGCTGCTATCTTGTTGTCCTGGCAACCTATTCCTTCCCTTTGCCATTATCCTAGGCTCTATTATTCATTACATGATGTAATTGCATGTGGTTTGATTGCTGTGTACGCGTATGTCAGTGTGTGTGTGTGTGTGTGTGTGTGTGTGTGTGTGTGTGTGTGTGTGTGTGTGTGTGTGTGTGTGTGTGTGTGTGTGTTTATGTGTGTATTTCTTTATTTATTGTTTATCTATTTCTGTATTCTTTATATATCTAAAATATACTTTATGCGTGTATGTATTCATACTTATAACACAGTTTTTGGATGAAACATGGCGCTGATCTATAGAGCCTCGACAGAGTACCTAGATATGACGTAATACACTGGAGTTTTTTCTTAAATACCAAATGCCACACTGGATGCTCATAAACCAATCAAAGACCAAATGCCATTAGACTGTTATAGCTGCAAAGTCACTGACACTTTTGGATGTGTGAGTGAGTAGTTATGATCGATGTGTATATGCATAGCAGTCTATGCAGTCTAGCGTTTTGAAAAGATGAATCTGTTCAGAATTCAGAGGCATATGAATTAGTGGTGTTAGGGGGGACCCCCTTTTGCAGTTGGTAGCAATAGTCAAAAAACTCTGCAAATCACTTATTAAAGAATGAACCTATAATATAAAGTCTTTATATGGATGTAAATACAAGAGGACAAGCCTCTGATCACATTTAAATGTGTTTGTTTCGTTTTTTCACTGCAGTAATTACAAAGTTATTGCAGTTTCAAATTCAGGGGCACTTTTAAGGACGACCCCTTCATATCCTATTTTTTCTACGAGTTTAACTCATTTCGAAGTTCGTAAGTCATCAACATGGTATGTGATATTAAGTAGCAAAAGATGAAGACCAACAAAGTGTCCCACCCACAAGAACCAGAACAACAAAAATCCAAAAGAAGTCATAAAAGGCAATGACATACAGCTCAATACAGTCATACAGTCAAGGCCCTTTTTCAGTCAAGGCTGAAAAAACGCCTTCAACAACTAGAAGACGGTTGTTGGGAAGCAACCACGACACACAACGAATGGCCGGCAACATTGACATCATTGGCTGTGGCATGTGGACGCGGTTGCCTCAAAACATCCCGAGAACCAATGACTCTTCCACAGACCAATCAAAACAAAGGACCTCTCGGACAGCGCATGGTGTGAATAAGAAATACAATTTTGAAAATAAGCCAAGCAAACAAAAGAAAGGCGTGTAGTGCAGACATAAGGATAAGGTGTGTTGAGGTGTTCATGGCTTGCACACATTGATTTCGTTTTTCTTATAAATTGACGGTGCGTTGTGCTTCCTTATGCAACTTTTTTCCAAGGCGAATGGCCTTACACACGGCGCACACACTATGTGTTGCTGGTGGACTGTCCAAAATCGATGGTGGGAGTTGATGGGACACTATGCTGCACAATCCCTAAGGAAATGAAGGTGGAGGAGGAAGTCCAGGAGGCGAAGTAGGAGGAGGAGGTGGAGGAGGAGGAGGTCAAAGAGGCGGGGGAGGAGGAGGACGGGAAAGTGGAGGAGACGGAGACGGAGGAGGGGAAGGTGGGGTGGAGGTCAGGGTGTTGGAGGAGAACAAGGAGGAGGAGGAGGACAAGGAGGTGGAGAAGGTGGAGATGGAGGTCAGGGAGGTGGGGGAGGAGGAGAAGATTGAGCAGGAGGAAATGGGTGAAGACACTGCTCTCTTTGCACTGAATCAATTATAAATACTGGTTTATTCAGGAGGCAGAGAGGTGGAGGTGGAGGACTAAAAACAGGATCTGAAGAGTGCGGGCAAAGTCTCCTTTCTTCTCTGGCTGGGGGAGAACACTTTTTATTTTTAGTCTCTAAAACATGATCACAGACTCTTGAGGGAGTCTTTAAGTCTCCCTGCTTTGGCAGGGGGCTGGGCGAATCTGTCTTAGCTCTCGTTTTAGTTTGACCTGGCCAATTATCACCTCTTGGATTAGTAGGGTTTATCGGAGGGCTAAACGGTCATAGAATCGGGGTCATTCTAACTCATACTGTATCAAGTGTCCTGTGGGATGATGGATTTACACACTCTATACTCCTGTGATGCGGTGACTGAACTTTCGATAGATACTTGAATAATCAGGTGTCTGGTCGCAGCTTCAACTTTTTCCAAACCGAAACCACTAGAGCTCTAGAACAATAAACAACCTCCACTGGCAGATCCCTTTTGAAGTGTATAGCAGCGAGTGAGCAGGTAAATAGTTATTCTGTTCTATTGAATTCCCTGCTCGTCCCCTCAGGTCACTTGTGTGTGACGTTTTTGAGATGAGTGCTTTGTTTGAGAGAATGGATCGCAGCCTTTTTAAGATGCAAAGTGGAAAGGCCACATTCCCTCGTCGCCTGCAATGTTAAATAATCAACTTCGCACTCACGGTGATGATGTATCCCTCACCAAAACAAAATACCTATTTTTTTTTTTTAAAGCTCCTGCATCCGTTATATCTCGTCTCTAGCTTTTTACAAAATGTACGGAAAGAAATTTGACCAATTGCAATTTCTGGCCGATTTATTATTTATTTACTTATTGACCTTTTTGAACCTAGACTCATGATTGTTGACCCTTTGATTCCCTTTAAAGGACTGGATGTGGTTTGTATAGACTTTCCGAGCGAGGCTCACTTAGCCAGGGGTAACATCGGGCCTGATGATCAAGAGGTTTACGTAAAGCACTTGGGAGAACAACGAGAGAGACAACGGCGTGTCTGATTCGGCACGAGTAAACAATGAGAGATAAACCGATGTCAACACGTCTCCTGCTGCCCCCCGAGTGGCTGCCAAAAGAAAAGGCCCCACAAAAATAAGAAGAGAATTTGAACAATGAGGTTTTGTGCAAAGCGTCCCTGCGATCGATGTTCGATTTAGATCGGCAACGCACAAACCACCATCTGCCCATCCATCCAAATAATCCACTTGCACATACACTCATACACACACAAACACACACACACACACACACACACACACACACACACACACACACACACACACACACACACACACACACACACACACACACACACACACACACACACACACACACACACACACACACAGTGTAGTAGTCAACCTACTTGTGAGGCTCCTGCAGAGTTTGTTGTCTAACAAATGGTGCCAGAATGTTGTTCATTGGGCTGGGTGAGGCGATAGGGATTCCTGGGTGAGAGCAAAGGGAAAATTAGGGATTTAACATGTATGGGGTTTGGAGAAAATGGCTCTGTTCCCAACCTGTCTCTCATGCTCTGGCTCAGGTGGACACATGGTTGCACTCGACTTTGCGATGACCTCAAGCTACGACACGCACAAACTCACACATACACACACACACACATAAGCACGCTGATGTACATGCACACAAACGCAAGCACACACACACAGATACACATGCATTCGATGTACAGACATTACATTTGCTAATTGGCTGAAATTCCACAAGCAGTGTTACTGGGTAGATGATCGCTACCAATTGGTTATCAGTGTTAAAACACAAAGATATACCCGAAGTAGAAGACTGTGTGTATGTGTGTGTGTGTATGTGTGTGCATGTATGTGTGTGCGTACACGCAAACACACACACACACACACACACACACAGATTGAAATAAATATGCGCCTCTGTGCGAGTGTGTGTCGGTGTGCCTTGACATTTGACAAACGATTAGACAGCTATCAAGGAAAACAGAGAGGAAGAGATAGAGAAAGACATGTACACAAGAAAATCTCAGACACACACGCACACGCACAGGGTTTGCTACACCACGTGCCAGGAAAACAAAGGAAACAAATGAGAGCTGCAGCAGCACCCCTTGTTCTGCTCCGCCACAGCCCACAGCGGCGGAGAACTGTTTTAGCGGGCTTGAAGGGACGGGTGGGTTGGGCATCAAAAGAAACTCTGGTACTGGGCCCAGAGTCAGACTGCACAGTTACTTATCTGGCGGGCTGGCAGGCCGTGGGAGTGGCAGAGGCATGGAGGCTGGCTGGTAGCGAGGAACAATCTTCCAACAGCGTGAGCCGATGGGGAGCAGTTAGGGATCAGGCCGGCCGTAGCGCACAACATTATTACATTTTACGAATGGTTCCGGGGTTGGGGTGTATTTTCACCCCTTCAGCTCCCCTAATGACGCACCAGCGCACGTTTAATTACAGGGATGTTGTTCGTTCAGTGTGTGCACCACCCGAGACAAAATTCAAAATACAGATTTTAATATAGTAGAGTAACATTTTCAAGGTCTCACTCGTAGCCCTGTCCAATGAGATGACTGTGTCTGCATCTCTGCTCTGATGGAGGGTGAGGATGAGCCGAGCTGGAGTAAGAACAAATTACAGGCACAGAGTGAGAAAGAGGGAGAGGGAGAGAGAGAGCGCAGAGAGCGAGAGAGCCGAGAGCGAGAGAGCAGAGAGCGGAGCCAGCAGTTACAGCTCGTGACAAAGGTCACAAATCACACCTGTGTGTCCCCGTCAGCGAACCCATCTGTGATCAAACTCAAAATAGAGCCTTCCAGATGCAAACGCTACAACAGGCAGTGTAAAAAAAATACTCATTTAATCTAATGCTCCCATTAAGCGAGCGAAAGACAAAGCACAGGATGCATAGTTTTTATACATGATTTATTCCAGCGACTACGAAAGGCTAGATAAATACGTAAGGGATAAAGTATAGAACGTTGGTCATTATCGGGAAAATAAGCCCCGACAGGGCGAACAGGACACCGACGCGCAGCGGAGGTGTCTTGCTTAGCCCTGCAGGGGCTTATTATCGATAATGACCGGCGACGTTCTATACATTATCCCACATATTACACGGCTACTTTACCATTATCAACATTCGTAGTGTTGATCAGCAGAGAAATAATCTGCCAAAGACGTTGACGTCGCTTAGCAACCAAAGACGCTGGGGTTGACAAGTTAACGGACTACTTGTGGAGTGATACCAAAGACGTTATTAGAGGCAAAAAAACTGTTTTCCTTGACTTTTTTCCGATACAGGCTTAGGCCGTGTTCACATCTAGCGTTTTTCGTTATAGGGAGAAGTTGAGCCGACCGTTCTTTCAACGGTTTTGCCCTAAAAGCGCGTGCGTTTTTTCTATCAACTAGCAACAAACCCATTCTAGACCCGAAGTTACTCGCCTACTATGTATCCAGGCTAGAGCCCATTAGACATGTCGTAGATCTCGACATGTTCTGTAATTACAACTATTAATCGCTCCACCAGCACTTTCCCGAGTGATTGGTCTGCCATTGTTTCTTGTTTTGACAGTTGAGAGTTTCCTTCGTGACGAAGCGTCAATGTTCCGCTTGTGATTGGTCAGTTGCCCAAAAGACGCCTGTCGGCCGCTTTCTTCCTGAAAGTTGAACTTTTTTCAACGCTCCGTATGGCAGAAAAAACGCTGGGAGAGGCGTTTAAAAAAACGGCCGTGACTTTTTCCAGAAACGCTCTGCTCCATAGGAATATAATGTAAAACAAGCGCTGGCAGATTCAAAGAAAACGCTAGATGTGAACACGGCCTTAACTGTCTGAAATGATTTCAGCAGACCAAATGATTTAGTTTGCAGATTATTTTGGACTACCCCATGCTGTACTATGTTCTTTGTTCCACATCCTCTGGAAGCAGTGATGATCGCCACTTTTGTTCTCATAAATAAATGAATCCGGTCCGATCATTAAATATGAGTTGGTCGGCCCCAACAGACACTGAAATAAATAAAATAATATGTATGCCCAATACGCATTGGCATGTATTTAGACCTTATTAGAGAATTTGTGTTGGTTGAATCCAACCTACGAGTATTGTGATGAAA